>NC_037670.1:159899242-160023807 GCF_003255815.1 Theropithecus gelada
TTACATGAATTTCACCCACTATAAAAAAGAAAGAAAGGTAATGGGTGCATTAAAGGTTTTATAAATTATATAAGAGGAAAAAGCATTTTAGGATGCTGCTTTGTAACAGCACAATAGTGGGTCTAAGCACCCAACAGGAGCTGGAATAACAAAATTGTTATAAGCACAGTATGTTCCAGGGTCAGCTTGGAGCTTCCAGGAACCTTTAGAATAAAGGTAAAGTGGGCTAAGACAGTGAAGTCAATAGTTGCCTTAGGAAGTGTGGTCAAGAGGAACCTGGAGAAAAGGAACTGGTTCTCAAGGTCAACAACTTCAAGCTGTTTTATGGAACATCTGGGTACTTCAGTCCATTTCTCAAGTGGCTTAGGTTACTTAGGCCTTAGGCTTGTTCTCAGTTCTAGGTACCTAAACTCGATTTCTCTATAACTCAAACCCAGAGAAGACTCTCTAAAAGACCAAAAAGCAGAGTACAATCTTCTTAATGCTTCTTGAATTAACAAGAGTGATTCTTTGGAAATAGCCCCTGACTAAGAAGTGGAAGGCTAGTATGACCAGCAATGTTAGATGGCTCGATTACAACTCACAGAACCAAATCACAGGGTGGTAAGGAGGTCCAAGGAGCAGTGGCTTCTCAATCCATCAGCAAGGTTTCACAAACAGGATTCTTGAGCAATGATTTGTACTTTGAAGCATTATCCTTTTTAAATGTCACAGTTCATATTGCAGCTGACATATATGGAGTGAGTTTTAAAATACTTTATTAGAAAACTAAGGGCCGGGCGCGGTGGCTCAAGCCTGTAATCCCAGCACTTTGGGAGGCCGAGGCGGGCGGATCTCGAGGTCAGGAGATCGAGACCATCCTGGCTAACACGGTGAAACCCCGTCTCTACTAAAAATACAAAAAAAATTAGCCGGGCGCGGTGGCGGCGCCTGTAGTCCCAGCTACTCGGGAGGCTGAGGCAGGAGAATGGCGTGAACCCAGGGGGGCGGAGCTTGCAGTGAGCCGAGATTGCGCCACTACACTCCAGCCTGGGGCACAGACAGAGCGAGACTCCATCTCAAAAAAAAAAAAAAAAAAAAAAAAAAAAGAAAACTAAGGTTGCTTCCAAACTGGGAATATTTGCTATTAACTGACTAGGAGGAAAAACAAAAACAAAAACAAAAACAAAAACACAGTTGACCCCAGGTATCTGGGCTGGGGTTTTCACATCTGTGGATTCAACCAACCTCGAATAGATAATATTTTTTAAAAAACTGTGTAATTTATTAAGCATGCAGATTTTTTTGTCATTAGTCTCTTAAACAATATAGTATAACAACTATTTACATAGCACTTACATTGTAATAGGTATTAGAAGTAATCTAGAGATTATTTAAAATATACAGCCTGCCATATATGTGCAGGTCATATGCAAATACTACACTATCTTATATTGAGGACTTGAGAATCCGAGAATTTTGCTATCTGTGGAACCAATGCCCTACAGATACCTAGGGATAACAGTATACAGTATCCTCACCCTGCTCTACTACCTCTTCAGCAATTTTTTCCTAGAGGTCACCTCCTAAGTACACAAAATATAAGAAACAAGGGTAAATTAGCCCAATATTTTGTAGATTTTATTTATTCATATAGTACATCCTCTTTGGGGGAAATTATCAAAATATTTTTATAACCTGTTACAATAAAATTCTTAATTTATCTCTACTGTTCACCAATACCTTACTTTTAATTCTTACTTGATATATAAATAAAGCAGAATGACCTACCTAATCCAACTATGTAAGAAGAGATACTTTCCTTTCACAGGTGGAAGCCCATTTTTAAAAAAGCTTTCCAGTTTGCCTGTGAGTTTGGGAGAAGCTATATTACCTGTAATAAGGGCTCCGCAACTACCAAACTCATCATACACCATACCTAAACCCTCTGTCTAAATCTTTCACATCATAAGTAACATTTCTACCAATTCCTCACACTCACTGGGGCTTGATTACTTACACCTGTCTCATCTCATCCCTGGCTTTTCCTGGTCCTCCTACCATGCTTTGAGGAAGGAAGTTTTCCTTTCATCATTTTCAACTCACTGGAAACCTGACCCAGGATTCCCCAGGTGCCCAACTGCGGATGCATGGAATTGCTTCCGGGCTTTCTACAATTCTCTCTCACATAGTTTGACTTCCTACACTCATGAAAAGACTGGAGGAGAGAGTATAAAGGGTTACAAAAGACAAGCTTCTTTCCAACCTCCAGCCCTCTCCTTTCTCTGGTTCTCAATCACCATTTAGCATTGAGTGGTTATCACAGTGACCACAGTCTCCCAGTTATCATTCCCTTAGCAACACTAACATGTTCTTTGTCATTGTCAAAATCTAAAATCATTCAACTCCCTTCCACATCACTCACACCATTTCTTCACAGGAAACTGCCTTAATAGACTCTTCTTGGCATAAGATTATGCATTTCATTGTGGTCTTCTTGAATGTCTCTACGTCTTTGTCTTTTTCCCCTTTTAACCAAACTCTCAATATTCGTTTTTTTCCACTCATGCTTTGTGTTAAACCAGAGAAACATACAAAACCATATATATTTGAACTTGAGAGATCTTTAAGCTGACTCTTACCTTGCTTTATATAAAAACATACAGCAACTATTTACAATGCATTTCTGGGCTTATTCTCATAGAAGACTTTTTTTTTTTTTTTTTTTACATCTCCTTCTTTAACAAGCTCCCAATTCCACTTTCACCTGTTTTCAAACAATAATGCCTTTTAATAATTACTCATATGAGCCCTTTCATCAATTCTCATCTTTCTCTTTCTCCAGGTTCTTCTTGCTCTCACAAATCACAGAGGACGATACAGCCCACCTCTCTTTTTTATTTGAGACGGAGTCTCGCTCTGTTGCCCAGGCTGGAGTGCAGTGGCGCGATCTCTGCTCACTGCAAGCTCCGCCTCCTGGGTTCACGCCGAGGTTCTCCTGCCTCAGCCTCCTGAGTAGCCAGGACTACAGACGCCCGCCACCATGCTCGGCTAATTTTTTTTGTATTTTTAGTAGAGACGGGGTTTCACCGTGTTAGCCAGGATGGTCTCGATCTCCTGACCTCGTGATCCACCTGCCTCGGCCTCCCAAAGTGCTGGGATTACAGGCGTGAGCCACCGCGCCCGGCCACCCACCTCTCTTAAGCTAACCCACATGCTCCTCTCAGGAGCTTATCTCTTCCCACCAAAGACATCTGTCATCCTACTGAATGAGCTATCTTCTCTTCAGCACTGCCAATCTCTTCCTCTCAGTTGGCTCTGTATGGTCTGCCTTTAAATATTTAGGTTCTTCTTCTCCCTTATATTAAAGCAATGCCTTCTAAGATCTACCACCCACCTAGTTAGCATCTTATTTTTCTCTTCAACTTTGTTGTCAAATGTCTTAACACTAAGTAGTCAATGATTGCTGCATACATATTCTTGACATTTCCTCATTCATCCTGAAACGATGGGCTTCCATTCTGTACCTTTCTCTGAAAGTTACAGTTTTAAAGATCACCAGAGATCTAACCAAATCTGAAGGCCTTTTCTCAGCTCTTATGCTTTCCAATTTCTAATTCATAGTTCTTCTCCATTCCAACCACTACTGTGCTAGTCTAGGCCAACTTATTTGCACTGGCCAGCAACGGCATATTACTGGAATTACTTTCTAACTGGTCCTAATTGCAATCAAATCTATTACCCAATTACTCTTCTTAAAATGCTATGATCAAGCTACATTTTTGCCAAGAACTTATAGTTCTCTACCACTGACCACATTCGCATCAAGACTAAACTCTTCTCCCGGTTTTCAAGGCTTTAAGCATACTTATCCAAGCTTACCTGTACCTGAATACCTCAACTGATCTCCTTACTGCCCTATCCCAACCCCTACAGGCCACTGTAAGATTTCAAAGCAACTGCAATTTGTTCCTTTCTCTTGTCTTTCTGAGGCAATGCCTCTGTGGGAGCACCTATGGACCTGTGTCACAGCAGACCAGAGCTCTGGCAGTCTTGACAGTGCCTGGAACACCGTACAAATAGAAGCCATGTCAGTGGAAATGTGCAGAGGTAAAATGCATTAAAGTTGTTTTCTTTAATGGAACACCTACACAGAAGGCTCTACTTAATTCCCAGGATGCTAAGAGAAAGAGACATGAGCTCACACACACGTGGAATAATGAACGTATGTCTTTCCTAGCAAGGTTTTTTTCACCTCCCTCCAAATTATCATAAATTTTAAAATCTGAAATATAAGTATTCAATACCCTTTGTTGCCACTATCAGAGCAGTTACTGAGAGATGATAAATAATAAAATGAGTCTGGACTGCTATGGTGGTTCCTGTGATTAAAATATTATCAAGACCTGATAGAAATAATGTGAAATATAATTGTCACTAGAATTATCCTTGATGATAGGGTCCGTATTTTACTCAACCTTATATCTCTCAAGATCTAGTTCAAGTCACTATACACAATAGGTACTCAAATATTTAATTAATGCTTTGTCAAAATAAGGGGAGAGTACACAAAAGTGACATGTGGAAAACGAAAACTCAATAATAGGATGAAAAGGAAAGCATTATTAGTCAGAAAAAATATTTTCTAATGGAATCTTAGAGAAAATAAAGAGGCACTTATAATTCATCATACAACTAAAATCATTCAGTACAGGACTCTATTCCCTAAAGTGGCACTAAAAACATTTCAAGGCAGCTGTTCTTTTTTTTTTTTTTTTTTTTGATAGGAGAAGCGTGTCACCAAATCCTTCACAAATCTAGTAACTATGGATCTTCTCCCCAGAAAAAAATGGACACACGTACATGCACACAAACCCACAATTCTGTATGTACTCTCAAAAGTCTGTGCTCCAGGTTAAAAATTCCTATGTTAAGGGAAAAGCTAGTCACTTTATAAAGGTTAAGGGTATAAAAGTGTATTAAGTTTGCCTTGCACATGATGCATCATGCAGGAATTTAACAACAACATCAAAACCTGAAGCTTTTAAAGAATTTGTCATTCTTCTGTCATTTTGGTTTCAATTTGCTTGCTATGTGAAGTGCTGGCTTCTTTTATGTGTTGTACAATTTCTTCTGTCCTTTAGTGTAAAATTAATTATGACTATGATTTTAAGACTTCAGTTTTTTAAAAAAAACATATTTAAATAAAATATTAGGTAAGCAAAAAGGTGAGGTCTAGGGATTACAAAGTGAGTCAAAAGATCATGTTTAGCCATTCTATGTAAAAATTTAGAAGTCAAAGTCTAATTGCCCAAAAAGCATTTTCCTGATTTATGGTGTGCATGTAAGTGGGAGTGGGGAGGAGAAGCAGGCAGGGAGATCATTTTGGGATTTTATTTAGGGCTCTGGCAAATCTGGGCAAACTACCTGATGATTTTTCCGCACTGGCTATGAATGAGAAAGGAAAGAAGCCTCATTTAACAGGTATACCTCTCAACACCAAGCAGCAAATGGAACTAACCACTTGGTATGGCTTTGTAAGAAGATCCAGGCAATGAAAGGCTAACACTGAAGGCTGGAGAAAGCTTTGAGCTAGTAGGCATCATTATAAGGAGCCAGAGTTTGTTATAACAACAAGGCCCAGGAGCCTCAGCCCCACAGGAGACATAAGTGAAGTCCTGGCCTCTTACAGTAAAAATGAAAACCATAATTAAATTAAGCCATAGTAAAAGGCTGATGTTTAATAAGTCTACAGTATTTTCTTGGTATTTTCCAAATTGGCAATGTTCTTGTAATGTCTTAAAATCACTTCTAGATAGAAATTAGCGATTGATATTTACGCTGAATTTTACAAAAATAACTTAAATGGCTAGACAATTCGCTGCTTCTACAGCCTCAGTTAACCAAATCTAAGGATATCTAAGAATAGATTTTTGTTTACCTCACTGTACCTTGGGATAAAGTCATTTAATTTTCACATTATATCTAGTAGTAATCCAATTTTATATAGAGGTAACCTTGAAAACTCCAACATTGACATTAAGTACCATCTCCTAATAACATGTTCTATTATTATTTTCAATCTCCAGGCTTCTTTTTTTGTATTCACATTATCCCCTTTCATACTTTTTTTTTTTTTAAACAAATTAAAGCATACCTTTTATCACAACGGTTAAAATATCAAAAGGAGGTGTGACTTTCCCTTTCTTCCCAGATGCTTCATTTAGGCAGAATATGGCCATGTTTTCTGAATCAGCTTTTGTCCATTGTTCCGAACTAAGTACAGTTTCTTTTCTTTTATTATCAGTTTTAAAACTATTTCAAGAAATGTATTTTCAGAAATATCACTTCACATTATGTCCTAATAAAGTACTCCACTATTCTCTTGATTAAAATTATCTGTTACAATTTAGGTGGCCTAATTTTAGAGGACATCCAATCTCTTCTCTTCTGCCTTAGTCTCATTCTGGTCAGGTACTTATAATATTATCTTATTATCACATTTTAATTATTAAACAATGAATTTCCAAAACAATATCCCACAGAATTACTGTTTGTTCAGTAACAATGTTACACTACCATGGTTGCTTTTCACATACAATGTTTACTCGGTATTCAAGTTTCAGATAAGTCAACTATAAACTGAAGTTCTGTTTTTGAGGCATTTCCTGGTATACTAGGCAGTGCATTAGAAAAGAGATTATATTGCATTTAGGCTATAATTATCTTTTAACCATCTACGCATAATTAACAACCATTCAAAAAGAAAGTGCAAAAGTGCAAAAGAGAAAGAACAAAACAGTTTCTACACATGTAATGCATATTATAGGATATAAATCTAGACAACTAAAAACAATCGCCAACAATATCCTTCTGAGCATTAAATGACACCACCGATTTTGTTTTATATGTATTCTTTCTTCTCAAGTATTCAAAGAACGCAAGAGACATTATCTTGTTAATTTTCAAATTTTTCAGGAGATTAGGATATTATTTTTTCACAAACCAGAAAAAAAGGTACTACCATTACCTTTGTATAATTTTTCAATAATAGAGCCAAAATAAGAACAATTCTAGCTAATCTCACCTGGGATCTTAGTACTACAAGTTTTGTTTTTATGAGTTAGAAATAGTATCACTCATGAGAAACAATGCCAAAATTATTACACTAATAAATTATGTTAAAGGCCTAAAGAAGAAATACTTAAGCAACTATGAGGTAACACGCTAGCTGTAGGCATCAGGAACGTTTATATTGGCTCTTTTGGGTGTATACATTAAATGCAAAATCATAAAGGAATCATGCAAAAATCCAGTTGCCCATGCAAGCACCCCAGAGTCTAATCCTCTCCTCTCAGTTCTGTTGTCAGGCCACAGTAGTGTGGAGACTTGTAGGCTGCTGTCCTTGTTGTAATGAATGGGAAGAGGCTGACAGTGGCATGGTCGAAACCTTCACCTCTTCTTCCCCTGTGGAAAAGTCAGTCATGGTCTAGTTATGGGTGACTAGATTTGTTAACAGTCCCTTTAAAAATGATTTCAATATTTGGAATGCTGATACATATATAAAATACATGCTTAATGTTTGGAATCCAGGTGTGAAACAAGACATGAATTTTAAAATATAAACTTATCAAGTACCTGGAAAGTAGTTATATTCTAAATATATCCTGAGTAATATTGTGTCAGAGATAAGAACAAATATAATAGATTTAGATTATAAATATACTACCAAAAAAAAAAAAAAGACCAGGAAAGCCATTCTTTTCCAAGCCAATTGGACCTCTTATAGATACTCCTAATAAATGGTAAATATTAATAGTATTTTGTGAAAAAATTAAACCTTGCTTTACAGAAGTGAAAACTGATTTTTAAAAGAGAAAAATTATAAATCCATGTTTTAAAAGCATAAATTATGTACTAGAAAAAAATGAAATAATACCTATAAATATTAACTTAGTAAATTAACATACAGCATCTGAAAATTCAAGTTTACCTTTGAAGTAACTGAAAAAATAGTAAAATGTTAACAGTACAATGATCCAATTGACTGAAAATGAGATGACTACTTCTAGGTCAGAGAATCATAGATGAATGAGATCAGTTCTCCTGATTATAACTGATAATTATTTGACTACAAGTGACTTGTTTCACACATGACTCAAAATTCAATCAAGTCACTGTTAAAACAGTTCATAAACAAAGAAAATTTAAAGAAAAATGCCCTCTCAAAAGTAAAGTTTAAATTTACAAAAGCATGAAAAAAAAAAAATCCAATCCTAAACAGTTTCAAATTTTTGAGGTATATCTTGAAACAACAATGCTTACTGACTTATGTTTTCCAAATAATTTTTAACATCATGGAATAAAAACAACTTGGCAGAGTTTTTTTTTTTTTTTAAACAGATCTGCAAAATTACATTTGGAAAGATAACTGACAAAGCAGAAAAAGAGTCTGTCAATCCATATAACAGGTGATTTTGTAGTTTTTCAGTAAATTGGCAAAGATTCTTATAGACCCCAAGTACATAGCAATGAGGCTGTGTAAAGCAAATTTTAGACTAGAGTTCTTAGTGAGAAAATGATATTAATAAGGACTAAGAAAGAGACTGATTTCCATCAAGTCGATAAACTTTATTTTGTATCAATAGGCCATACACCCCTGAGCTGGGCCAATTTGTCTCATGAGTTGATACTGTTGATAAAAAGGGACTTGCAAGTGTGTGAGAGCAAAAATCAATTACCACGGGAAGAAAGCCAAGTTAAAGTACATGCCAGTGATCTTCATTTATGAAGGAGGGCATCATTGTAGTGCAAAAACATTTCCATTGTTGAATTTAAGATCTAAGTTCTTATCCTAATTCCACTAGTAATTGAGGTATGTGATCATTAACAAATTATTTAAGCTTTCTGAAACACAGCTTTGCTATTCCTAAAATGAAGGAACTGGACAAAATAAAGTCACTTTTTAGGACAAGGTAAATAACTTTTTAGAAAGAAGGCACATGGTTCCAATAATAAAGAAAAGATCTGAATGAATTTACTATACCTGCCCATGAATCAAAATTTCCCCCAAGAATATTTATTTCAAAAATCTTTCTAAACTTAGTAAACCAAATGCTGCTAAGAAAGGTTTCACCTAATTAAGGAAATAACTACTAATTTTAAACACAAAAAAAGTTTTCTATTAGACCAAAAAAAAGGGAAGCTGCATTTCTGTCAAACCTCTGGCAACTGTTTTTCCCATGATAGGTTTCAGATATATCAATCTTTAATAATTCACTGAACAAACCAAAAATAAAAATTTAAGTACAAATATATAATAGGTAGACATTGTATTTGTATGACATGTAGGTGACTGCCGTCTCTGATTTGCTCGTATAGGTCAGAGACCATATTTTGCTCTACATATTTAGAGAATAAATATACATGCCTTTCCAGAGTGTAGAACTAGTTTAAAATATTGTCTAAGTATATCTTAAAGTAGCAGGTCCCACTGAAACAAGTATGTACTCTCTCTATTATTGAAGCATTTAGTGACAGCTGCCCTGTGTAAGGTATCATGATAACTGCTAGAAGATACAAAGTTGAATCCGTTTCAATAGTTCAACTCAGGTGCAAGTGAGTTACAACTGGTGCAAGTGAGTTACCTAGGTATTAAATTGCTTCAAATTAGACATAGTTAAGATGTATATAGTTTTCCAGGTTTTCACTTTCTGTCATTTATAACAGTTACTGAAAATCCTAAATCTTCTGGCTACAATTACACAGCTATTCTGCTCTGAGGCTTAGCACATTCAGTTTCCTGAGGCATCTACCAAATATTTATAATCCATGAGAGGATTCTGGTGTGTGAGACTCTTGATAAAAAATTTTAAACTGTTGGTATATTAAAACTAAAATTTCTCTAGTCATCAGAGCCTTAAAAATAACCTTATAATAAGCTTAACCATAAGTCACCATTTAAATACTAAGAAAGTCTGCATAGCCTGAAATTGAAAATCCAAAATAAACTCTCCCACCCCCTACCAAATAGAACAATGATTCAGAACCTAAAGTTGGTAACTACATTTTTAGCATCTCTGAAAAAAAAAAGTTTTTAATGCTCTATGGTTGAGTATATGGTAAAAATTTTAAAAATCAAAACAAAATTCACAAAGATAGGACCATAATTTAATGCCACATTTTTCCCATAAAGCATCTACTTTAGATAAAGATTTTAAATAACCAACACAAGGACAACTAAACTTACTAATCAGCGATTTCTCATTACCAGTGTGGCATTCTGAGAATATTGGTTTGAAATATAAGGGTTAAAACTACTCTTCGGTGCTAAGGAATAATATGATGACTATGAAATTGGAAGAAAATCAAAGATCATCATGTAATAAGTCAAATAAAAGCACAAAAAGAAGACAGCTAATAACTAGAATCCCATAAAGGCATCCTACTTAGAATCTAATAACTTAGAATCCCATAAAGGCATCCCATAAAGGCATCATCCCAAGTCCATGCCATTTTGCCTCATTGTCAAGAGTTTCTCGTCTTCTCATTCATTATATCTATACAATTTAAGAAGCATCTCCTGTTATAGGACGTAGCTGTATTACTTCTCAGTGTAATGGCATATTAATTCCTGCCTCTATGCCTTTACTCAGGAGGTTTCCATCAACATAAAAGGCCTTTTCTCTTCCCCTGCTCCTAACCCAAATCTAAGATACGATAGTAGGGATCAATTCCTACTTATTCAGTGAAGCCTCCCCAAGAATTACAGGGTACATTGATGTCTCTCAGATTCCAGTATCATACATATAGTTACCACTTTCATACATTATTTTAGTCTCTTCAACTATACTTTAAGCATGTGGAAATTTTATCCATATCTTAAACATCTTTAATATTTCCCACATGGCCTAATTTATTGATGGGCAAATACGAACCCTCACATTCACTGTAATTGGTCTAATTTTTAAATGTTTTGATGATTTGGGGGAACTTAACTTTAACTTTTAATGAATGTTATAATTGATTATGAGAACCACTACTAGTAATTAAAATGCCACATTTCTAAATGATTAAAGCAAAATGAAAGAAAATTACATTCTAGTATGCTATCTTGAATGGAAGGAAATAATAGGAGTATCTGGAACTGAACACATTGTTTCACAAGTATCATGTAGAAGAAGAGGACTGAAAAATGTCACTCTGGGTTACCTACTAACTACCATAATTAAATGAACAAATAAGAGTCCCATCACTGTGCAAGTCACTACATTAGGTGCTACCAGGCTTATGTAAATTAACTTCACTGTATCAATAGTTGATTTCACTATGTCAACAGCCACAAACTATACTCTCTTAACCTAGCTACTTGTCTAGAACATGAAATATTGTCGGTCCCAAAGGGAATAGGGATAAAGAACTTTGATAGACCTCTGTAAATTCATCTATCAACTTTGATAAAAACAAGAGAGTAAACACCTTGCTGCTGATGAAAGCATCCTATTACGATAATACTGTGCCATGCCATACCTGACAAGGGATAACAATAAATTGTATGAATTATGTGAAGAACTATTCTAACAGAGTGAGAAACTATTGTACTCTACTTGAGAGAATCATTATTCTATTTCACTTGAGAGAATCAGGAGAGGAACAAACTTTTTTTTAACATCGTCTCTAAAGCCAAGGTTAAATGAGAACACTATTAACAAGAATGACTCCCTTGGAAAAAGAAGATACTTCATCTAAAAAATGTTATACAGAATCTTAAACCCAAAAGTTCTGAAACCTTCAAGGGTAGCAGTACAAAACCAGAAGTATTTTGGCATCAAACTTACATTACCTTATATATACTTCATATTTTTCCCTAGAAATAAAAACATGGTGGCAGATCAAATGGGAAAGTAACTTTCCTTGAACAATTTCTCTTTCACAAAAGGTGTATGTCTGAGACATATGATATGCTTGTAAAACATTAATAATGAGTTCTCAAGTACTTTATTTATAGCTCAGTTTTGATGTGTGTGTATGTGTGTATCAGTCAAAACAAGTAACTGCCAAAAGTGGATAGAGAGTGGCTTTATCCCTCATGCTCTCATTAATTATCATTAAAAAAAATGTTCTTAACCATTTTACTTTAGAATATAAAATCTTAATTGTCAGCACGGCGTTGGACTTTACAGTACCATAACTTCAGAGACCATTTTCTTCTTTTTCATTTAAATACCATAGAAAGTTTGGTAATTATCCTATTAAGTAAAATGCTTCCAAACAATAAGTATAATACTCCACCATCCTTATAAAGCTCAATATTACAAGGCATCCATCTAATGAAAAATATATTTTAGATTATGATAAAGACTAATCTTTCATAGAAATTTCCAAGATATTAATACTCTGTTATTCAACAGCTCCTTCCCTATCCACCCAACAACCTGAAAATATGAGTTATTCAAAAATTCTCAAAGGCTTTAAATGAACCTACCTGCTACAGGGATCCCTCCCAGACCTGTGTTGTGCTGTGGCGGGAGATTCAAGTCCAAGAAATTACTATTTGAGGTGGGGTTTGCTGTGTGGTTCAAGTGCATGATGCTATTGCGTGGAAAGGCCATCCAAGGATAGCGGGTTGCCTGGCCTGGAAAACTGAATGAATTATAAACCGCTCGGTGCTGCTGAAATTGAGGGAACCTCTGGGGCAAGACTGAAAAGGTACTATTGAGAGAATTGGCATTTGTAGCTGCAGCAGGATGCAGGAATCCAGAGCCTGGACCTTTGGCGGTTGTAGTGTGTGAAGAGGAGTTCTGAAGAGATGTGGGTGAAAGGGAAGGTTGGTCTTGAACGGACAGTTCCTTCTCAATCAGGTCTGCTAAGGCTTTTCGAGTGACATCGAAGGGATCAAAACCCAAGTCATCCTCTGGTTGTTTAGAAGAACCAAAGCCAAAAGCTGCTTGCCAGTCTGTAGAGGATGATACTGGGATTGTTTCTGTTGGGAGGAAAAATAGTGATGAATATCAGATACACAGCTCACTTTCGTACTTAATAAGTACCCACGCTACTGAAAGTTAAACATGTCATATTACAAATTAAGTACGTGCAAAATCTATGTGCCTTCTTAGCACATTAAGATCATAGAACTACAAAAGGCCTTATATACTTCTAGCAGTTACTTAACTCTTAAGCTACTAGCTTCAAAAACTGAATAATATAGACTGATTTTGCTAATCAAAGGAAAAAATGTACTTGACACTCCAATTATACTCTCAACCATTCATAATCAAAACCAACCTAAGTCACTTCCATGAAATAAAATAATAAATATAATTTAACAGATTTTAATTAAAGTTTATTTTTTAAATGTATTTATCAAAGTACAAATAATTTTGAATATATGCTTTCTATACTAAGAAAAAATACAATTTAATTAAAAATTATTTATATTAATCCTTATAGTTTTTTGGAATTTTCTGCTCTGTAGGTGCTGTTGTCAATATTACTTTTATGCCACCTTTCATAGTAATGAGAGAATTTAGAATGGATAAAAATGGAAATGGTTCAAAAATACCATTTAGTAGTAACATAACTGTTACTACTAAATAACTTACATCTTTGTCATCTGGGGAGGGGAAATCTTAAACACAAATCTAATTAAATAAAAATACATATCTAATTAAAAATCTAAGTCCTTGCCAGGTGCAGTGCTTCATGCCTGTAATTCCAGCACTTTGGAAGGCTCGGGTGGGAGGATCACTTGAGGCCAGGAGTTCAAGACCAGCCTGGGCAATATAGCAAGACCCTGTCTCTACAAAAAATTTAAAAATTAACCAGGAGGCTGAGGTGAGAGGATCACTTGAACCCAGGGTGTGAGGCCACGGTGAGCTAAGATCACGCTACTACACTCCAGCTTGGGTGAGAGAGCAAGACCTCCACCTCCAAAAAGTAAAAATAAAAATAAAAATTCCCAAAGGAATAAGCTTTTTACTATTGGTAAAATAATATAACCCTTTACTTCGGGAGAAATCTTTTAACACAGTAATTTCTAGGTCACACAACTATGTATCTAACCACCTAATTCCATGTAGTTTAAATATTTACATTTTTATAAAAGAGAACAGAGAGGCAAAAGATAAAAATATATCCACTAATGAGTTTCATGTTAGTCTGTCAACAATATGTTAAGAGCATAATTACTAATACTTGGTACTATTGTTATATACCTGATGTGAAGAGGCTCTGTGGTTCTGGTGCTGTAGGCCAGTCACTGGATGTCTGTGGGGAGCTGGGGAAAGGAGGAAGCCCACTTGGGATAGGGTTGGGATGGCGAAAATTGTCTGAGAATAACGACTGTGACTCTGTTACTGCCCCTTCAAAAGGGGACCGTGCACTGTGATTGGATGAACTGATGGGGATGACTGGATTGGATTTTGACAAACCAGGTGGTGGTGAAGGCGTATCACTGTTAGATATCTGAATAAAAAAAGAAAACAAATAATAACTACATGTTTATACATTTTAGTAAGCCACAATTTAAAAGTCTGCAACTAAATGTATTAGAATAGTGCTTTGCAAACTGTGGTACTTGAAGATGTTTTAATGAAAGCATGAAGTTTCAGAAAAATCAATTAAATCATTAACTTACATATATACTCTTTAAAAAAATTAGTCTGCCTGAAAAGATTAAACTAGTCTCTTTTTTTAAATTTTGAGATGGAGTCTCGCTCTGTTGCCCAGGCTGGAGTGCAGTGGTGCAATCTCGGCTCACTGTAACCTCAGCCTTCCGGGTTCAAGCAATTCTCCTGCCTCAGCCTCCCAAGTAGCTGGGACTACAGGCGCGTGCCACCACGCCCGGCTAATTTTTTGTGATTTTAGTAGAGACGGGGTTTCACTGCGTTATCCAGGATGGTCTCGATCTCCTGACCTCATGATCCACCCGCCTCGGCCTCCCAAAGTGCTGGGATTACAGGCATGAGCCACCGGGCCCGGCCGTCTCCTCTCTTTTTACAACCTTACTTCTCTCACTACCAAGAAAATAATATTTTTCATTTGGGATTTTACTATAGTATTTTGCTCAAGAGTGAAAACTTTCCAGAAACCAAACACAAACTATTAGAAATACATGGATTGGTGATAAGAGAGTGACTGACTGTAAGGACTGGATCATTTTACATGCTAGGTGATTCTCAGTATGTTAGTTTTCAAGAAAATTAAAGAAAGATCTAAGTTGTTTCCAAACACATCATTAAAAATAATTTTACATAATAAATCTTTCTATGATTCTTAGGTATTTAATTCAGAAGAAATTGAAAGACTTGAGTGATACTGATATAATACTCCTCCTTCCACCTACCTATTTATATGAACAAAGTATCTCAACACATCTTAGAAAAATAAAAAACATGACCAGATTGCTGCTGCAACTTGGCTCTTTTACCAATAGGTAACATTCACCTAGAGATACACAAAAACCAATTTTAAAATGGCCCTATTCTTCATTAAGAGATGAATTTTCAATATAATTTTACTATTTATTACTACTTGTTTCATGGTTTTTAAAATTAAAATCTACATTTATGTATAGTGTCATCTCAATACTACTAATAAAATTCAGAAGACAAAAACTGGCATTTGAAGTCTGTGACCGCAAAAACATCTTTATTTCAATTCAAAAATGTATATGCCTATTTTTAAGAGAAGTATATGCTTTTCAAGCAAAAACTATACTGCATTAAGATAAAACTCTATAAAACAGAGAAAAATTAGTTCACAGAGAAAAAAATGTAAAACGTCTGATTGTTAAAGGAGAGCATGTGTATTTTTTTAAATGGATGACAGGATAATAAAACATGATTATGATCAAAACATTATGATGGGATATCAAAACATTAAATTTCTCAGATATCAGTATTTTTAATATGCTGGAAATTACATCCTTTGCAACTACTTTTAAGCTGTAAAAAAAGTTAATGTGCAACTAAAATATACAAGGGGACATACAGATTTCCACATTCTTTTACAAAATGTGTCAGGAAAACATTTGGAAAAGCATTATATTTTAGATCTCTAAGTTTTTCACAAATACTGTGGAGGACTGCTATTCTTTATGGAAGGGACTAAATTACATTTATTTTACCAATGTAAGAAGATGTATAGAAACTCAAGGAGTGAAAAACTAGCAAAAAAAAGGTCCCTGAGCAACAAGACAAGATGACATAAAGCATGCTCTAATGGTCAGCACTCCACTCAGTTTCACAGTAGATTCAACTTTGAACAGCTTATCTGGCTTATCATTTCAAAGCTGAAAGTCATTTGGGGGAAATAAGAAGGGAAACTGTTAGGAACAAATACACTTGACTGAAAAAGAAAATTAAAGTAGACAGCAAGGGGCAAGGGGACTATGTAGTGTAGGAATACAATTCTTAAAAGCAAGAACTCAGAAGGCATGCTAGCCTGGGACCATTTGGCACAGGGTCAAGAAGACCAATAATGTTAGCAGACTCTAAAGATAATAATATCTGGTCATAATGATAATTCTGAGTCATTAAAAAAGTGTTAAACTGTGCTCTATATATTCTGGGGGAAAAAGGCTAATTATAATATGATTAATAAAGATGAGCATCAAAAGTGTTTTTAAATTGTGTCAGTAAAGTATTTTTAGAAAATTCACCTGCATGGAATACCTTGCTTTTGGAGTATGGCAAATAAATCAAGTGATACTGTATTCAAGTCTTACCTGCTGGGAATTATCACCATTCCCTATACTGAGAGAATCTGAAGGTTTGTCAATGGGGCTGTAAAAAGAAAACAAATCGAATAAAATCAGAATAAAGTCCTTCTCCTACAATAAAAACAAACTCCTCAAAAGCCAAAAAAAAAAAACTAACCAGACACTTTACCATCTCAACAAATGTTTACTGAGGTACTGGGAAGTAAAACACTGATTAAATGTTGAGGACACAAAGAAGTACAGGTTGAGCATCCCAAATCCGAAAATCCAAAATCCGAACTGCTTCAAAATTTGAAGCTTATTGCACGCTGACGTGACACTCAAAGAAAATTGGTCACTAGAGCATTTCAGATTTCAGATTCTCAGATTCGGGGTGTTCACCCAATAAGTATAATGCAAGTATCCCAAAATCCAAAAGAAAAAATATCTGAAATCCAAAACACTTCTGTTCCCAAGAATTTTGAACTAGGGATACTCAACCTGTATAAAATCTCTACCCTTAAGGAACTTACATTCTAATTAGAGTCTCCAACAACAATCGGTAAAACAATAGCTTATAGGGGAAAGAAGGTACTGCTTACAATAGATCAAAAGTCTAATCTACCATTTATTTTTGTGCATGTGATAAACATATTCCCCATTTCAGCTTTTGAAATAATACTGACATTTTTCCAGGTGTTTGACAGAGGGCATAAAAGTTATTTAAATATTCTCTATAGGTTTTTAAGAGCAATGTTTTATTTTAATATATCTATACACTAATCATAACCCTAGAGAAGGCATGTCAAATGAGACAAAAGAAACACTTTTGGGCAAACTACTGATTCAAACAAAAACATTAACATTTTATTTTCATATAGAGAAAATGTAGCACCATGATAAAGTAAGAGAATCACTGACTTCAAATCCATTTTATCTTGTCTGACTTAAAGACAAAATAAAATCTCTATAACTTTATGCTGCAACAGTGTACTGATATCATTCCTATAACTAACTTTGACTCAGCACATGAACAAAAATAGTCATGTGTTGCTTAATGATGGGATACATTTTGAGACATGCATTAACAGGTGATTTTGTCATTGCGGAAACATTAAAGTGTGCACTCAAATAAACCTAGATGGCATGGTCTACTATACACCGAGGCTATATAGTGCCTAGTGCTCCTACACTGCCAACCTGTACAGCATGTTACTGTTTTGAACACTGTAGGCAATGTAACATAAGGGTAAGCATTTGTGTATCTAAATATATCTAAAAATAGAAAAGGTACAGTGAAAAAGTTATTTATAATTATATAGAACCACCATTGTATATGTGGTCCATCCACTGTTGACCAAAACAAAACACTGTTATGCAGTACGTGACTATCGTTACTCAAATGTGTTGTTCTGATACTGTGTTAGAGGAAAAAAATTAAGATTCCAAATTTCTTAAAATTATTTTATTCCCTGAAAATATATACGGAGTCCCCTTTCAAATAGATAACTTACTGGTACCATATTTAATTGCTCTAAAAAAAAAATCTAACAAGGGCTAGTACCCAATCTGAATCCCAGGTGCATCTTCTGCAGACAATGCCAGATGTTCTTGATCATAAGCAAACAGATTTGAAATTTACTTGAAGAGCATTTTTACTTACTATTCATAAAATAGCAATAAATCAATGAATACTAAGTAATGTGGGTAATGCAAACAGTTTAAAGATATAGCCCTGAGCCCACTAAGTTTAGAAGTATTGGGGGGAAAGAAGATAAGTGCACAAAGAAGGTAAGTACAAACAAACATCAGCCAGTTCTTGCTATCAAATGAATTGTTTAAACAAACAAACAAAAATGCCATAAATCTTTAGAAGAAAGCAAAGCTACTACAAGTAGGGGAACTAGGGAAAGTTTCCTAGGGGAGTTCAAATTTAAGTAGGTCCTTAAAAAGATTTACCCAGCAGGAGAAGAACGGGGGAAAGGGGAAAGAACAGCATTAAAGGCAGGAATACCTCCTGTGTCAAGGGTCAAAATGTCGGAGACAGTGTTGGGAGAGCTAAATATTTAGTCTAGCTGACAAATGGGATAGCTGGAATAATAATGGAAGGTAAGGACAGAAAGGTAAACACAGGTTAGGCTCCAGAGGCCACAGAAATGACCTAAATAAGCAGTGTTTTAGAAAGATTAATTCGGTGGCAGAACATAATAGCGATAATCTGAGATAAACTTGCACTATACTTACACTATGGTAATAAGAGCTTCAAGTTGAGAGAAAGAGGTAATAATAGAAACAAAAGGCTAAAAGAAAGATATTACAAAGGACAATTTCTAGTGTCTGGATCTTGGTTCATCTTCCCAGCCACCACCCAATTTAGTGCTTCCATAAGAGCACTAAATAATAATTTTCGATATAAATGAGGTCAGTCTTGCTAACGGCTAGGACAACATATGAAAATACTACATAAAAAATAAATCTTAAGGATGTTTCTGGATTACGACTAATTAGAATAACTTATATCACCTTGTCCACCATCCCAACTGCAATTTCCTAAGCACTGATTCATAATACTTTATGCTTTATCTGGGAAAGTTTTATGAAAGATGTTTTAAAATTTGTAGATTGTGTTATGTATCCGATAATAGCTGCTGAAAAATCAGGATTATGGCAAGAAACCAGTAAAGGTATGTTCTACTTAGTTTTACTATATTCTTCTCAATTTATTTTAACAATAACAAATTAAGGGAATAATAAATGAAAAGCTTAAAGAATAAAGATAGAACTAGAAATTATTTTATTTTCTATGTGGGCTATAAAAGGTCAATTATAGTTACTCCTGGTATTATATTAATAATTGGAACTATCAGTGGAAAAGAATAAAAGAAAGATAGGAGAATCCCTGAAAATACATGGGTAACCCCAATAGAAAGAAAAACTATATTTACAAATTTCAAAAAATGTGAACTCCTTGTTTCTCTAATGGTTGGAGAGAAAATAGTTATCTCGAGACTACGACCAACAGGTCAGAGTCCTCACAACTCCACTGGCATCAGTTGTAGAACTTCCTTCCTCATTAAGCACTGAGTCTCCTTAAGCTGTGGTCATATTAATAAATTTCTTTTACTTTCAGCATCCACCTACCCATTATCATGCTAAGAGGGTAACTGCTAAGAAAATAAAAACTTTAATAAATACCAGATTTACTCATGAAGAGAGTATTCCATGAAATGGACTATTCCCTGGTCAAAAATTGCCAGGTCCCAATGTTATCAGATATAAGAATTTGGATGCACTAAGATAAACTGCACAGGGCTTTTTAAATTTAAAAACAAACAAAAAACCTACAGGTTTTCTTAAATCAACCTCTTTCTACTGCACTAAACAAAATTACTTGCATTTTGAAGCTAATGTTTTGTTGTTCATTCCATTTTCAATGGGAGACTTTTTTTAAAAAAACCATTTGTACAGCACAAAGCAGTGGGGCAGAAGTTGCCTAGTGAGGGAAAAAGCTAGAAAAGTGTTTGAAAAATTGAAGACACCAATTCTATCCTCAAGGATAGAAGGAAAGAAAAGCAGATAATGCAAACTGAACTAAAACAAAGAATGAGAGGCAAAAACAGAGGTTGACAACCATCTCTGAAAAGGCTAGGAGTTGAGAAGACTGACTACACCTGTACTTCACTCATACAATGAAACTGTCATGATCTGAGAAAGAGAAATCAAGTCCATAAATACCATGCAGTTCATTGAAAAGTACAGGATTCAAGTGGGACTAAGAAGTACTAAAAGGTAATCCGGTCTCATAACACGATCAAGATATTCCCAGAAGCCAATGCTGTATGTATAAATCCCTGTACATAAAAATTCAAAAGCATGTATTTTCATACAAATGATATCACTAATTTTTTTTTTAAGTTTCAGTCCTAAATTGTTTTAAAAATCCATAGTAAGACTCCATCTTTTTTTTTTTTTTTTTGAGACAGAGTCTTGCTCTGTTGCCCAGGCTGGAGTGCAGTAGCAGTATCTTGGCTCACTGCAACCTCCACATCCCAGATGCAAGTGATTCTTGTGCCTCAGCCTCCCAAGTAGCTGAGATTACAGGTGTATGCTGCCATGCCTGGCTAATTTTTGTATTTTTAGTAGAGGCGGGGTTTCGCCACGTTGACCAGGATGGTCTCAACCTCCTGGCCTCAAGTGATCTGCCAGGCTTGGCCTCCCAAAGTGCTGGGATTCAGGTGTGAGCCACAGCACCTGGCTGAGATTACATATTTCTCAGGAGCAAATATTTGTAAATTAACCCATAAGTGCAACAGAGCTTTTTAAAATATGTACATGCACAAAATATATACATATTTATTTATTTAAAGTAAAAAGTATATATCCGGACTCCATCATGGGAATTCTATTCAATTAGTCTAAATTGAGGCATCTGGTATTTGATGATCACTGCAACAAAGGTAGAGAAGAGGAACACAATGAAAAAGCATCAAGACTCCTCAAAGTCTCTCAAATTATTAGATTTCACAAGTAGAAGGAAATCATTAAAATCAAATTTAAATACTTTGTTTTACAGATAAAGAAATCAAATTCAAAACTGTCTGCAAACAGGTAGTCACTGACACAGCTGGGTCTCAGTTTGGATTTGTAAATGTTCAGCCAAGTTTTGATTTCTTCTAACTTGCTCCAAAGGCAATGCTTCAATTTTACTTTCTTTTACTACTTCCTTAATGGTGATGATTGCTTTAAAACATTTGCAACATAAACCAATTACATAGTAGAAGAATCAAAGAAGAAACATTTTCAAGCAGCAGGGTGGACTAAAAAAAAGGTTTAGTTCTTCTGCTTACCAAATTCAAAAGAAAAACAGTCAAAGTGACTTACTGATTTTTACTTGCATTTTAAACAAAAGATAAAATTTACTTACATTTTAAACATAAAATTTACATAAGAATAAAAGTCAATATAACAGACATTTCCAAATTTCACTGTCATGTTACTGTATACACAAATACATATTCATTTTGCTTCTAAATTAAATACTACCACAGATAATCATTTCAAAGAATCTATCTTAATTTTACCGTTTACCAGAGTCCCTAAGTAATTCTGAGATATATTTAAACACTTGCTAAGACAAAGGATATATTTAAGTTACCAACAGGTAAAACTTGCCTTTACAGAATATACTTTGACACAGGCTTCAAATACACATTAACATTTAAAGTATTACTTTGCTACTAAAACATGGCCACATCTAAGTGGTATAATTAGCTATTAACAGAATAAGAAGCTGGGTGCAGCACGACGTGCCTATAGTCCCAGTTACTCAGGAGGCTGAGGCAGGAGATCACTTGACCTCAGGAATTAGAAGCCAGCCTGGGCAACACAGCAAGATCCTGTCTCTTTAGAATAAATAAAAAAATAAAATAATAAAATAAAAGGGCACGAAAAATACACCTCATTAAACCTAGAATGATTGTAGTTGTGTAAATATGATTTTAATTAGAATTTTCTCATAATCCCATGATCGACTTAACACAAATGAAAATAAATGTTTTGGTAACTATTAAGTACAAAGAACTTGTTTTTAATAATAAGGTCAAAATATGGACATCTACTATCCTAAATACATCACAAAATGTGGTAACCTTTCAAAAACAGCAAGTCTCCACTTATTCATAAATCCTGTATTTCAGTAATACACTTAATCTTTTTAAAAGATTTATATTTAAGTTAAACCTAAACATACTTATTTGCTTTACTTTTATTCTAGTAAATAAGGGCGCATACACATACAACCCTATCTTTAACTGCCCTTTAACCCCACACTCATTCCACCCCACCCTCTGGAACAAATGCTTTAGACAACTGGTTCTAACTTCTTTTTTGACCATATTCTAGTTAGGTGGGGCAAGATATCCCAGTTCACTTACTAGTTTTTCACTGTATATGCACATATGCACTAAATCTGTATATAGCCAAATACAACATAGGAAGAAAACTTTTTAAGAAAAATAAGGAAGATTCTGAGATATAAACTCAGAAAAATCTAGTAATCCACTGATTTTAATGTAAATATAAAATCTTAGCAAACTTTAATTCACCTACTTAATTTACTAGTCCATTTCTCATGGCACCTGACCATATTTTGAGAATCACTGCTTTATTCCACTCCTGAATTCACCTCTAATATATCTAGAGGTATCAGCAGACCAGTGCCCTCTACACCAATATTTAATTGATAACTATTTTTAGGTCAGTCCTCTCTCTCAAAAAAATGTGCACAGGTGCAAACTTTTACATAAAATTTCAGTGTTCACAAATATCCTGAGGCCTATTCATAATCTAACAATCTCTGCTTGAGACTTTTTTCTACAAATCTATGAACTATGCCTTTTCTAAATCTCAAGAGTTTTACCAAATAATGTCAGGGTATGAGAACAGAATTCATGCAGTGACCACTCCCGTTCTGCTGAATTAATGAGGTACTCTGACTATACCTTCAGTCTATCAGAGATTATACTTGATTTTCAGTAAGGATATAGCTGTAATTTTATTTTAAAAGATGTGTACTCCTTCTCAAATGTAATAAAAATTGATAAATTCCTACAGAAGCTTCACTTTCACCATTTCTCTAGCTAATCCATTACTGCCACCAATCTGTGGCTCAGAGAAAGTTTTGCTAAAAATAACATCAATTCCTTGGAATTTACAATCCATCCACTACATCTGTCTTCAGGTAATAAGCCTCAAGCACCAGAGATTTTCAAAATCAAACTACATAGTTATGGCATAGTTTCATTTAAGCGAATTTGATTTATGTTTTAAAAACTTTTTACTAAGAGTTGCTCTTAAGAATTTTACCTCTTCTAGACTGAAGAGTGGGAGAATGAGGGATGAGCTTGGACTTTAAAGTCACAGAGACTTTGATCAGAATCTTGTCTACTACTTATTTGTGTGGGATACTGGTAAACTGTTTAAACTCTTTGAGACTTGGTTTTTTCACCTGTCGTAAGAAAACAATATATACCACACAGGCCTACTGAGGATATTAAATGAACACAGAAGACTCAGAACCTTTATTCCACCCTCGTTCCACCTAAGTCTAAAGCTGAACATCTCCATTTCCTCAATGATGGCTTGTTTCAGCCACAATAGCAAGTCACAACCATTTACACTGACTGATCTGCATACCCCACAATTCTTGTAACTAGGCCTGCTCACTGTCTTGGGCACAGCAGCCTACCTAGTTACTATTCCTTTCACAGCTGGTACTTAAATAGCATCTCAATCTAAATGAAGATATTTCAAAGCACCAAACTTAAAAATAATAAAATAGCCAGTCCTTAAGCATCATTACTGCAAGGCTTCATCACTTCCCCACTCTCATTACTTGTATTCATCATTTCAAAGCAACTTATTCATAGCACATACATAGTTCAAAACTCATTATGACTGATACACTCTCGAATTCATAATAATGAAAGGGAGCAGATGATAAATTCCTTTTTTAGAATTTTCTGCTCACTAGGTGAAACAGGAGCAAAATATATTATAGAAAAATTCACTTACTAACATATATGTGTATACTGGGACCATGTCAGGACCATGTCAGGGTTCACTGAGGATTAATAGCTATGGTACTCTTAAGATTTGTACTCTCCGGCCGGGCGCGGTGGCTCAAGCCTGTAATCCCAGCACTTTGGGAGGCCGAGACGGGCGGATCACGAGGTCAGGAGATCGAGACCATCCTGGCTAACACGGTGAAACCCCGTCTCTATTAAGAAATACAAAAAACTAGCCGGGCGAGGTGGCGGGCGCCTGTAGTCCCAGCTACTCGGGAGGCTGAGGCCGGAGAATGGCGTGAACCCGGGAGGTGGAGCTTGCAGTGAGCTGAGATCCAGCCACTGCACTCCAGCCTGGGCGACAGAGCGAGACTCCGTCTCAAAAAAAAAAAAAAAAAAAAAAAAGATTTGTACTCTGGCTTAATTGAAAATAAGAGAAAATCACATTTTAAGCTTAGTGTCTCAATCTATAAGGTTCCAGGCTTTGCTTTCTTGCAATTCTTTCTGTAAAACTGCTACCCACTATCTAGGAATGCCAAGAAATGTGTAAATGAAACCCTTCTTTGAGTTTTTTTCCTAGAAAGTTTAAGTTTTAACTTACCTTGAAGAAGAAGAAACCTATCTCTTGGGTAGGACCTTGGAAGGAAAGAGTTACACTGCTCATCACTCTAATTTGGCAAGTCTTTCCAGTGAGAAGAAATCTTATCTAAAAATTCATCCCTACTACCTACTGCCTCTGTATGCCTACCCTGGGTAATGGCAGTGTGGAAGTGGAGACCAAAGCACACGTTTCGCTATGACTGACAGTCAGCCAAAGGCTTACTCTCTGTAACTTGGGCCATTAATTGTCACTTAATAAATTTGGGTAACTGCATTAAAACAGAAAACACTCCCCACCTCCCCCCGCAAAAAAAAAAAAAAAAGTTTCTATATCATGTACTTATGCAAAGCATGTACATCTATGTCAAAATTTGCTCTGGCCAGGCACAGTGGCTCATACCTGTAATCCCAGCACTTTGGGAGGCCAAGGCGAGCGAATCGCTTGAGCCCAGGAGTTTGAGACCAGCCTGGGCAACATGGTGAAATGCCATCTCTACAAAAAAGAGAAAAATTAACTGAGTGTGGTGGTGTGTACCTGTAGTCCCAGCTATTCAGAAGGCTGAGGTGGGATAATCGTTTGAGCCTGGGAGGTCAAGGCTGCAGTGAGCTATGATCGCATCACTGTGCTCCAGCCTAGGTGACAGCAAGACTCTCAAAGAATTTTTTTTATTCTGATCCCAGCTGAGGTTCTACAGCACTGGCTTTGGGCAAAATTAGTAAATGAGTTTACTTGTTTTATATTTCCTCTTTTCCTCCTGTTTCCCCCTTTACAACTTGTGGCTTCTAGACATTCTCCTGCTACCAACACAGTTATGAATGTGTTCTACAGACTACCTGACTATAATAAAAGGCAAAGCCAATAAAATATTAGCAGATCTATTAATAACTGATCACGAAAATAAGTAAATAATATAGTTTGAATGTATGTCCCCACCAAATCTCGTGTTGAATTATAATCCCCAATGTTGGAGGTGGGGCCTGGTGGGAGGCATTTCAATCGTGGGGGTGGACCTCTCATGAATGGCTTGGGCCATCCCCTTGGTGATGAGTAAGCTCTTGCTCTGAGTTCACAGGAGATCTGGTCATTTAAAAGTGTGTGGTACCTTCCCCCACAACCCCCTCCCTCTTGCTTTTGCTGTATATGATATGCCTGCCTCCTGCTTTGCCCGGAAGCCAAGTGATGTCAGCACCATGCTTGTACAGCCTGTAGAACTGTGAGCCAATTGAATCTCTCTTCTTTATGAATTATCCAGTCTCAAGTATTTCTTTATAGGAATGCAAGAACAGACTAAACACAGTAAAAGCTAACTACTTGTTATAAATGCCAAAGATACTTTTGGTAAATTGCAATATTCATTTCTAATCTAAAGGAAAAAAGTCTCAATCAATTAGGAATAACAAGGTATTTCATAGTGTGATTAAAAATACCCATCTCAAGTAAATGATCAAAATCATCCTTAAAGAGTAAATAAAACACTAGAGACATCCCCATAAAAGTAAAGTATGAGGCAAGAACACCTGCTAGTGCTACCAGTCTAACACTGTTTTTGCATTGTTTAGCCTAAGGATTTTTCAAACAGAAAGAGGTGGTAGGAGATCCAATACAGTAAAACAGGAAAAAGAAAATCTTTCCTGAAAGGCACAAGAGAGATATGCTATGCTAATGGTTGGGAGAAGTCAATGTTTTGTTTTTGTTTTTTTGTAGAGACAGGGGTCTTGCTTTGTTGTCCAGGCTGCTCTCGAACTCCTGGCCTGAAGTGATCCTCCTGTCAAAGCCTCACAAAGTTCTGGGATTACAAGCATGTGCCACCAGGCCCAGCCCAGTGTCATAGAATATAAATTCTTCCAAAACTGATTTATAAATTCAACGTATTTTGAAACACAAATAATTGATCAACTGATTGGGGAAGTTCATATCTCTATAACTCATATAAAACTTTTAAACACACAAATAAAACATGGGAAACATATAAACTCACTGTGCATAAAAAGTCCACTCTGTTAATCAAATACAAGTTAAAATGAGACAGCTTTTTTTGTTTATCAAATTGGCAAGTATGCAGAAGGAAAAAAAAATACCCAATTCAAGGAAATAGGTACTCTCATACTCTGACTCAGCAGTTCTATTTGCAGGAACAATCAAAGCTATAACCATTTATATGTTACAACCATATAACATTTATATGTAAAGATGTTCATGACAGTGTTATAAATAATAACAAAGTCAACATAACATACAACAGCAGAAGACTGGCTTAATAAATTTAAAATATGAACATATAGTGAAATACTATGTAGCCATAAAAAATTATGTTTTAGTGACATGGGGAAATTATTCATAATAATATGTATTAGGTTTTCAAATGTAACAAACCAAGGTACTCTGTGTATAATGGTATACATGCATTCACAAGAAGAAAAAAGACTAAGAAGATACACAATGCAAGGAATTAGTGTATAAGAAAATACATTAACACTTTACAAATTTATATTTTACAATAATTTGTATTTATTCATGCATTCATCTTTCAACCTACTTATTGGGGTTCAGGATTGCAGGTGGCCAGAGCCCATCCTAGCAAATCAGAGGGCAAAGCAGGAACCAACCTTGGCAGGGTCCCCTCACACACATAAACACTCACACTCACTCACAATGGGATAATTTGGACATGTCAATTCACTTAACGTGCACAGCTTTGGGATGTGGGAGGAAACCAGAGTGCCTAGAGAAAATCCACGCAGACATGGGGAGAACAGGCAAAGTCCACAGAGGCAGTGGCCCCAGCTGGGAATCGATTTTTTTCTCATCAACATTGTAACAAAACAACACTGAATGAAATGGCATTATTGGAGGGCATGCTATACACAAATCACTTTCAGTGAAAAGTTCTGGGTATTAAGATCATATGTAATATTTATTTTAGTCTGTATGCTTTCATAAATTTTTCATATTTCCTTCAATAAAAACATATTAGTTTTATATTCAGAAGACAACAAATGTTATTTCAAAGAGATCATCTAAATTTTAAATTTTTGCTCTGAAATCACCAGGGGCTATAAAACGCAGAATATGACTTAAATTAGAATGACAACATTTTCAATGCAAACAATGATGTGTATAAATGTTAAAAGTATCTTAAATAAACCACTGTTTACTACAATAACTTCATTCTTATACTAAGCACTACAGAGATGGCAATCAGTAAGGTAAATAATAGCATATGGTTTGTCATAAAATAACCATACAGGGTTAGAAAAGGGTGGGTACAAAAGATTAAAGGAAAAGATCAAAGCTTGTCAAACCAGAAAGATCTGTTTTGACTTACCTTTTATTCTTAGCTTTGATATAAACAAATTTTACATAGTTTGCTATACAGTAACTTTATATTTTGCTTTGTGGTCTATTTTATATTTATTTATATTTACATACACATGTGCATATATGTTTATGTGTATAATTCGGTTTTTAATAATTTAAATAATCTTTACTATCAAAATGAATAAACACAGACTTCAAAATTTAAAGACAAGAATGTGTTTTTGAAGAAATGGACTCAGACAATAATCCATTTAGTTATTATTAGCTATATTTGAAAATAGTTCTTACATTATTTTAGCACCCAATAGACACTGGGCTATAATATTTAACACCTAGACATTAAAACAACATTCAAACAAATTTAACTTTGGAATTTAAAAAAAAGATCAACATAAATTAATTACAATATTTACTTTTAAAATTCATTTGATAAAAGTTAAACTTATCAAATAAAAAATAACAAAAATCCTAACACATCAAATTTAACGAAAGTTCAGAATAGAATAAAATCCCCAAATTATTATACTTATTAATATGATTTTCTGACAGGCCATAACAAAATATAATCCAAGATATGAAGATCACCATATCAGAATGAGACTCTCTAACTGAAGATTATAAATTTATTTAAGCATTGACACAATCTAGCTTACCCAAAACCACGATGAGGTAGAAGATAGGAGATGACTGGTCTAAGATGAGTAAGATTCTTAATGTGGGATACTCCCTTCATTTACGGGATTTAAATAACATTAGTGATTCCTGGAACTAGATATTCTTGAATATTTGTGTCCCCAACACACAAGGCTTCCTTCAGATAACACCCACTTTCCCTTTTATAGTATTCTCCCCCTAATTATATCAAGAGAGACCTCAATTAGGTAATCAGAGCCTTTTAATACCTAAAATCTCTTAATTTTCTCTTTAACAAGTGAAGTATTCCCTGGGCTCAGAGTAGTCTGTAAATCACTGCAAAAGGTGAACCCATCAAAAAGCTAGTCTGAAGTGTTACCAGGGAAGAGTAGGCAGCAAACATTCAAACCCAGAAACTGTGACTCAACATTTCCCATACAGCTAAACAATTCTGCATAAACGATAGACCTTGTCAACAAGGCTTTTGCCTGAAAAAGATCTAAAATGAAAAGAGAAGATCAACTGATAAGAAGGTAAGATGTCTGACTATGAGTATCAATACTTACGTATCGTACCTCTGCAGTGGTGTCACTTTGTTCTTATTTTTATCAACTGAACCCGTAGATAGCTGAAGAAAATTGGGATTTAATTTATATAATTCTTGAAGTAGCTTCTGTTCATATTCTTGGTGTTTACCCGCCTAATGAAAGAATAAATTAAAACTGCAGTGGGATTCACAAAATGGCTGGTATAAAATACTGAATAATCTTCTGAATTATTAAATATATTCTAAATAAAACAAATAAGATTTTTAAAAAATAAAACATTAAATAAATAAAATTTAAATAAATTTTTAAATAAAACAAGTAAGAGAAACCTGTGAGGATATCACAAAACTTCTAGATCAATGAAAGTCATTCCAACAAAATTACATGATATATATCTGATAAATTAAGGCATTTCATCAACCCATTTATTGTACAGAAAAGCATATTAAGGGGAGAACATTTTTGCTAGCTCAAAAAGTGTAAGGTCCACTTTAAACCTACTTCCAAGTCTTTAATGTAAGAATTAAGTCTTGTAACAGGTCATTACTGAGTTTTCCGAAAAATCAGCCAAAATTCATGAATCTCCTTTTTAATTTGGAGATTAGCACTTGAAGTAACACATAGATGAACAGTTTTACTATATTCTTCATTATCTTGACACTAAGTAAAACTTCCATGAATTAGTTTTTACTTTCTCTTTTCTTCTACGGTTATCAAACGTAAAATAAAAATTAATGTATTTTAAACTCTAGACCAAGGGTCAGCAATTCAAAGCCAGTTGCCCGTTTTTGTAAATAAAGTTTTACTGGAACACAGTCATGCCTATTCATTTACATATCGTATTTGGCTGTCATTCTGCTACCGAGGCAGAGTATAGTAGTGCAACAGAGGCAGAGTAAAGTAGTTGTGACAGGAGACTACATACACAGCTCAAAAACCCTAAAATATTTACTAACTAGCCTTTACAGAAAAAGTTTGCCAACCTCTGCTCTATACACAAGAGAATGCTATGCTTACTCTAGCTGGGTAGGTGTACATCAAAAGGCAATGTCACAAATATTATGGGAAAAATTAGGCAAAGATTGCCTGTGGAAGCTAATTAGACACAAAAATAAATGATAATGAAATTACTTTGAGTATCGTTTTACTATTTGCATGTATATCTAGACTGGAAGAGTATTTTTACTTACCTTCAGGGATGTTAACTTTTTAAAAATTATGGTCTAAATAGATGTTATACAACAAAACCAAACGGAACAAATCAAAACAATAACAAGTGAGGGCAATTGCATTTAATTGGGCGTAATTATGTCATATATACTGCACAATGCATCGTTCCCTGTTCTGAGAGGCAACTTGCTTGTTTCAGTTGGACCTATAAATATTTCCTATGACACTAAATTTTGAGTTATGCAGTAACAAGGAAAGATTTTCTGATTTTTGCCATAAAATTTATTCAAATTTCTTTCCTACATCAAGAAAGTGTTTTAACAACAACAACAAAAAATCCCCTTTTAAAGTAATTTTAAACTCAGCTACAGAAGAGCAAGATAAATTCAGGACAACATTATGAAATAAGTTTTAAATTATTTTTAAAAATACATTAGATTTGAAATTTACATTTTTAAAACACGAAAAGTCTTGAAAATTATTTCTGGAATCAATACTTTAGGAGATACGGCTTTCACTAATATCTGTGGAAAGCCATAAAGAGCTCAACTTGATATTAAAATGACTCTACAGGGGCAGTTCATAAAGACAGGTTAAATCCCATTACAAACAAGTTCCAAAGGACTGCCCATACATTTTATTTTATTGTTTAATATTACTTTAAATGAGATCAACTGGGTGGGACTCGAAAATTCTGATAGAAATTGACAGGAAATGTGAATAAAGTATACCCTCTACTAATTAAAATTTAGTTTGAAATGGTTCTACCTTAGATTTCATTCAAGAAGGTTTCATCCAAAAAACAAAAAAAGCATTTTTTAAGAAATCAGTTAAGCCATCTGTCCTTATTAAATATCAGATAGATCTTATTTGAACATTGTTTTTGAATCATAAAGACCATACTGTCAAGAAAACTCTGATGTATTTATTATAATGGGATTTAATCTGTACTAGCTCCAAGTCAAAAAAGGTAATACTCCATTTAACAATCTTTTCTTAAAGGAGCCCCTACCAGACTTTCTCTAGTTTGACCTGGAGAATGAAAGGTAGCAATGAATGCCCCCCACCTTCTAAATGAGAAGTATTCCTGAAAAGTCCACAGCAACAATCTGAAGTCCTCATCTACAATAGGGAAGTGCAGCATTGTGCTTTGGTATAATCCTCATTTAATATGTCGTATGGTCAACATTTTTACTTGTTAAGGCATGTTTATACTACAAATTGAAAGGAGACAGGAGAAGAGGAAATGTAAAAAAGAACATAGGATATTAAGCCTTCAATTCACCCTTTACAGGATACTGATTTAGTGGACACTTCCATGGGGAGAATAATTTTGTAAAAATAATATTAGTTTATCAGCACTGTTTGACAGTATTATTTTCTAGCAAGCTCTGTAAAGAGTATAGATTGGTTTAATGAATAATTACAATATCCCACTTAGCTTTCATTTTGTTGACATTCCTCTTAAAATAGCATTTCCCAAAGTGTTTTCCTGGTCAACTAAGTTCTGGTTGTAAATTCCCTTCGTGGATATGTATTAGCATATTAAGGACTCTGAGCAGTCTTAAAGCAACCTGTTCATCTTCATTAATCTAGCATTTCAAACTTAGTTGACCAAAGACACATTTTTATTGTAACAATATCCTGCAGAACTCACCTTCCATTAAACACTTTGTTTGGAAAATGCTACTTTAAAGTAATACCAGTTTTTACAAAATCAAATCCATAGTTTTTGCTTTTGCAATTTTAACTAATAAAAAAAAAAGTACTCCCTTTTCTGCAAAGTCGATAATTCACATGACTTTACTACCTGCATTTCCTCTTTTGTGAAGCTGGCCGCCTCATCCCCCAATTCATGAAGATACATGCAGTCAGGTTTTGGACACTGCATATTCTTTAAGAAGTAACTGCAGTATTTTGTTGTACCTAGAGATGCCTGCAAGAGGAAGAGGGGTAAAGGAAAAGAAGACTCAATGTGAACTGACAACACAATAAGAATCTCCATGTTTAGTGTTTTCAGGTCACCTAAAATGAGGCACAAACATGACAAAACAAAAAATATGGCTGCAAATACTAGAGAACTAAACTATTATTAGCAGGATTTATTATAGATGAGGCTCATTTGGAAGAACTAAAGGAAACATCTGTCTATGGTTTCCAAAACTTGAACACCCAAATCTTCCCCAAATATCAAGAGAGGAGATAGACCAAAAAAATCTGTTCCATATTATGAGTGGTTAGACACATAAGAAGGCAAATTCCTTTTTCTAATTATGCCATCCTTCTTCCATTAACCATAAAGCTTTGCTTAGTGGGACTCCTCACTCAAACCTGAATCAATGTCCATATATTTAAGGACTACCTATTTCTGAAGAAAATAATGGTTCTATTATCACAAAATAAAATATATGTAAAAATGCAATATTTTAAAAGATTATCCCCTAATAATGAATGTGTTTATTCCTATCTGGTAAAAGAGGACCCTACAGAAATCAGCAGTAAACAAATTAGCTATAATAGATGGTATGGAACCCTAAGAGAAACTCTTCAAATTAACAGTCAAATTTAATATATAAATGCTCAGTTCTCCTCTACTTACTATATTTTATCTCATCTCCCTTTAAAAAAAAAAAAAAGGATCAAGAGGATTATATTACCTTAAGTGTTCTGCCATCTACTACCACATTGTTGACACACTGTATGGCTCTGAGAGCATCTTCTGACCGGATATAGGTTACATAAGCACTGGCACTTGGACCCTAAAGTGAAAAAATCCCATTCCACTGTTATTAGTTTCAAATTAAACGATACTAAAAAAATTGTACTGCAACCTAGGGAATTCTAAAGCCCTTGACTGCTACTATTACTAATGACAATAATTAGTAGTAGTAGTGGCAGTTTTGATTAAACACTAAACTAGCTCATTTGAAAGTAATAATACTCAATGAATTTTATCTGATTTTAAGAATACTGTAATATATGTGAATAAAATATTACTTTGGCTTGGCATTTATTTTTTTAAAAAGTCATTTGACAGGCTCGTCAAGGTTATTAAAAAATTAAAATTTAGATTAAAAAATAAGATTTAAAGACTATGTCAAATTATGTTCTCTCAAAAATAAATGCAATCTAGAAAACCATTCTGATAACACCAGCATAACAAAGATACTATTTTCAATATCTGAAAATATTACAGATTAGAAATCACTATCTAATCCTCATCTAATTATTACATTGCCTGATAGCAGACTCACCTCCCCCTCCCCTTTACTCCATCACTAAATGTTTGTTTTACTATTTCCCTCTTAATTGTTAAGTCCTAGAAGGGTCAAATAAGCACCAAAAAATCCCCCACCCCACCAACAGAGGTCACTACACTGCTTAAGTCCTTGTCCCTCAAGCTTTCTAATCAGAGAGCAAAGTTTCCTTTGGAACAGCCCAGGTCAAGCACAGACCTTAGGGAGGAAAGGCAAACATCCCTAAAATTAGTTACCTGTGAGCCTGCATATGATGTGCTATTATTGATGACAACTTTATGTATTTTACCAAACTTCCCAAAATATTCTGGTCGTTTTAAAACCTATAAAAGAAGAAGAAATAAGGTATAAACTGTCCCCATTTTCAACAATTTTATCCTTATAATGGAGACATTCATCATCCCTCTTCAGCAAAAGGAAAATAATAATTTTTAAAGTTTTCTAATAAATGTCACTACCTCCTAATTGCAGTTTGTATAGCTAACCTACAGGAAATCAAGAGTCTAAAAGCTATTCTTTTCTTGACCCACTGAACAGAAACTGAGACTCACTAACTGGTATTATCTACTACGTTCTACTAACAGCTCCAGTATCTATGGGATCTTACCTGTACAGTATTCTTAAACGCAAAACAGATCAAAGATCTTAAGTACACTGCCATTAAGAGATGATCTTATACGAAAGCAATTCTTCAAAAACAATGACCAGAATTATGTATTAAAGGTAAAGACAGAATTGAAAGAACAGACATAGAAACAGTCTTTACTCATAAATCTATTGTATATAACATTGTTTATAAATTACACATTTCAAATAACAAGAGTGCCCACTCAACCCTCTATGCTTTATGATTTATCATTGTGCATACAGTTTCCTGTGTCAATCAATTTTACCAATCTCATCCGTCTCATGAGGTTTTTTCCCTACTTTTCCTGGTACTTAACATTTGGGAAACAGATTTATATGTTTCTTTCTTTATTACCTGGTTACTTCTTGGTGGTTATTTCCCCTACGTACCTCATCTCCTTTACTTTGTGAACACTACATGCATTCTTTCAGCTTCTCTTACAAACTTAACCTTGGCTAATCTGACCAGTATGTAACTTGATAAAAAGACATCTCCCATAATTTGCAACTACCTAAAAATTTTGTTTTCCTAGAATGTACCTTTAAACCTACTGTTCCTACAATCTCTCCAAATACCAAGCTCTCTCCAAATGAAAGCTTTCTGCATGTACCTATTCAAGTGTGTGTAAAGTATTTCTTTCCATTCATATTTGATAATATTCTTACAGACTTATAATTTAGCTATTCTGTTCTGCATTTGATAGAATCAAAGCTTCATGAATAAATCTATGGCTGGTGTATCATTAATTCTTAGTCTTCTACCTAATTAATAGAAAGTAATTAATCTTACCATATTTTATTTTAGGTGCTTGGAAGTATAAGGTAACTGTTACGTTTCCTGTAGCCAATTCTAACAGATTAGAAGGTGAGGTAATTACACTAAGTTTCAATCTTTTTTCCACCCAAAACCCCTGAGGGATATGATAGTAATAGTGGCTAACACAATGACCCTTAGGTTATTGGTAGCAAAGTCTCAGGGTTGATAAAGAGAGAAGAGCAGAGTTTGAAAAAGCTTTCTGGCTAGTGGAGTTTGGAACTGTATTCAATCTTCCAGCTGGATGAATACCAACTCAGCAACCAGCCTCATAGCTAAGACAGCTACTCCAAAGGGTTCAGTGAGGCTGGTCACAGGTTGTACTCCATCAGCATCATAGGTTTATGGCAGTAGTTCTCAATGAGGGAAGCACTCAAGGGGCAGTCTGGAAATTTGTGAAAGCTTTTATGGGGAGAGACGGTTAAAGTGACTGGGAGAGACTGCTGCTGTTCAGTGGATGGGGACCAGAGATGTCTTACAAGGCTCAGGCTAGCCCCGTACAACAAAGAATTATCTGGCACAATTTCTGAATGTACTACAAGACATACCTGAAGCTGTTTATTGAGCCAGAAACAAATTCCATATTATACATAATTACAAAGTATTTTCCCAGTTTTGCCATACACTGAGTTTACAGGAAAGCAAATAATATGTAATTAGGGGATGACTACACACGTTTTGTTTAAAATTTTACTAAGAGTTATCTGAGAAAAATCACATTATTGATGTTTCATGGCACCTGAGTTGCCCAATACATACACCAGTAACAATCTGCATTTGTAGCTGTCACAGTCCATGATTTTACAAATAGGTGCAAGTATCTTACTTCTTTATTACACAGGATAAAATAGTAGTTTAGAGCCTCAATATGTAAATAAATCCTCCGATGATCTAGTTAAAATGCAGATTCAGATCCAGTAGATCTGAAGCAAGGCTGAAGAGTTTGCTTAATAAGCTCTGCAGTGATATTAATGTTACTGGCCCAGAGGCCACACCTTGAATAGCAAAGTTCTAGAGAAGAAGTGTCCAAGCATTTAAATGTACAAATAGTCTTTTTATAACTACTTTCTTTTTATTCCTCATTTACATATACTTTTTCAAATTATGTGTGTAGACAAATTATATTATCAAGAAGTCATTTCATGAAAGTCAAGGGGTGTTACATTAGTTTTTAAAAAGTGGACACTGAATCTGACAAGGTTGAAGGCCACTGGTTTATGGAAATGGTTTCTGGCCAACGTTTGGGTGTAACACCTTTATAACAACATCAGATTGGTATGTAATTATGATGACATGTTCACACTGCAGCCAGAATGGTACTGTCAAAGCACAAATCTAATCACATCACTCTGTTCTTAAGAACATTCAAAAGCTTTCCCCTGCCTTGAGGATAAAGTGCAAACTCCTTAGCATGGTTAGAAAGCCCTTCATGATCCATTACCACTTACCTTGGCAACCTTATCTCTGACCACTGCAATCTAATCTTCCAGCCAAACAAATCACTTGCAGATTGAGGTCTTTCTCATCCAGAAGCATCTGTATGGTTGCTGTGCCAGAAGCACTTTACCCCAAAGACAGGAGAGGGGTACATACCTCCCTCCCAAGGTGGAATGCTATCCCTTGTGCCTTCACAGCACACAATACTTCTCATCCTGTTACTTTTGCAAAAAGGAAGGTACTTCTTATTTATCTACTACTACTTGTTTATCAGTGAATGCTCAGTGTCTTAAATAATGCCTGGCATATTGCAGGTACTCAATAAATACTTACTGAAAAAGTGAACTGTCTTAGCATTAAACAAAAAGAATTACACGGATTTGTAACAATAGTGGGCCTCAAAGTATTAGCAAATGGCAAGTGGTTGACAAGAAATAGGCTGCCCAGGCAAGGGAAAAACAATGAATTTAAACTTTCCCTATTAACTTGAACACTCTAGATTCTGCCTAAATAACTAGTAAAATAGTATTCTAGTGAACAAATAAAGGGTATGGAGAGTAGACAGAGCACTCTGTACACAGGCACATTATCTATATACTCAATGTCACGATGTATTTCACAGTGGACCAGTTTTCCTACTAATATAGTAAATAAATGGCCATGTGACAGAATTATAAATGTCCAAGGGCATGCCTAGTAACCAAAATGTCTTGTTATATATTCCTTGGGAAAAGAGTCAAGTATTCACAGACACTACAGAGAAAAACAAAAACTTGGTAATCAGATGGATGAATGAGTGAATAGATGAATGGATGGATGAAAAACACAGTAATCATCAACACAGAATACCCTGGAATAGGAACTGTAAGACCATGGGCAAGTCACTCAACTTCCTTTTGCCTCAGTTTCTTATTTGTAAAATGAAATGTTGTGTCTTTACAGCCGTACAGTTCATCAAACAAGCTGCTCTCCTGGGTTATCACATATACCCAGGACACTCTTATTTATGTGCCTACCTAGATAACACCCATTAATTCTTCAAGCTGACCCTAATTGTCCTTTCCTCAGAGAAGCTTTTTGTCAATCTCCACACTAGCTAACTGTTCTAATATATGTTCCCAAAAAGCTGTGTACTTTCCTTTTATAAACACTCAGCACACATGTAAGCACTTAAATTCTGTCTTCCCTACCAGTCTGTAAGCTTGTGTCTGGCTTGCTAACTACTTTTCCCACCACCCCCGACATCAAAATATCTAGCAAATGGTAGGCATTCAAGAATTAATTTGCAGAATAAATCAATTACGTCCTCACAAACCTAAAATTTTAGGACTTAGAAGGTGATCATCATTACCTCTGATCTAATCGTTGGCTCTAATTACCTTGTCTTCTAAGATCTTTTTTTTGTCTATCAACCAACAAATGAATACATTTGACAATCAATATTGGTATGAAGATTTTTGGTATGCAAAAATTATTTTCAAAATAAGCTTTAATTGTTCCTAAACTCTCCTATTCTGTCAATCAGAATTAGGTCAAATATCAAACTGTTCACAAAGATAAATAAATTATAAGGATCCTTCTTTGACTTGAAAGTGACGCTAACAATTTGAACCTTCTTTTGAGTTTTCTAGTGAAGTTAACTTCACTAGAAGATTTCCAAATACTAAAAAGGTTATAAAGACAAATTAAGAGAATTATAAAAGATATTATTTAGAAGTGGTATTATTTAAAAAAAAACAAAACACTTGTCTCTGATCTTTCTGGACTTTCAAGAGAAATAAAGGAAAGTGCCCATTTATTTCATTTAAGAAAATCCAAGGCCGGGCGCGGTGGCACAAGCCTGTAATCCCAGCACTTTGGGAGGCCGAGACGGGCGGATCACGAGGTCAGGAGATCGAGACCATCCTGGCTAACATGGTGAAACCCTGTCTCTACTAAAAAATACAAAAAAACTAGCTGGGCGAGGTGGCGGGCGCCTGTAGTCCCAGCTACTTGGGAGGCTGAGGCAGGAGAATGGCGTGAACCCGGGAGGCAGAACTTGCAGTGAGCTGAGATCCGGCCACTGCACTCCAGCCTGGGCAACAAGAGAGAGACTCCGTCTCAAAAAAAAAAAAAAAAAAAAAAAAAAGAAAATCCAATGTCCTCTCACCAAGAAAGAACTATTTCAAACATATAAAACTAGTAGAGTATATTTTTAAGCATAGACTCATGATAAAGTACTCTCTTTCAGTAGTCACCACTTAGATTCATTTCCTTCAGTATAATAGTTCAGATTAATCTTACTAGAGTTACTTGAAATGGAAATAAGAAATCTCTGTAAGTAAACAAAAAACACAGTGGCTCACACCTGTACTCCTAGCACTTTGGGAGGCCAAGGCAGGTGGATCACTTGAGGTCAGGAGTTTAAGACCAGCCTGGTCAACATGGTTAAACTCCATCTCTACTAAAAATACAAAAAAAAAAAAAAAAAAAAAAATTAGCTGGGCATGGTGGCGCATGCCTGTAATCCTAGCTCTTCAGGTGGTGGAGGCAGGAGAATCACTTGAACCCAGGGGGTGGAGGCTGCAGTGAGCCAAGATCATGCACTGCACTCCACCCTGGGCAAAAAAACAAACAAACAAACAACCCTCTTATAAATCACATGCCCAAAAGAAGAGGTAGGAAACTTATAATCCAAATATCATACTCAGTCTATGCCTTAATTTCATCCAAATTTTGGATGCTATTTCATATGCCTCCAGTACTACAGTTGATCAGATCCAAGATGTATTAATAAAAACAGGAACATCCATATCCAAGAGCTCTCAAATCAAGATAAAAGTTCCATTCATTTACTGGAACTGCACTTTCAGAAAGGCAAAAGTAGATTCTAGGTTGGGCGCAGTGGCTCATACCTGTAATCCCAGCACTTTGGAAGGCCAAGGCGGGCAGATTGCTTGAGCTCAGGAGTTTAAGACCAGCCTGGGCAACATGGCAAAACCCCATCTCTACAAAAAAATACAAAAATTAGCCAGGTGTGGTGATATGCACCTGTAGACCCAGTTACCTGGGGGGCTGAGGCACAAGAATCACTTGAGCCCAGAAGGTTGAGGCTGCAGTGAGCCATGATCATACCACTACACTCCAGCCTGGGTGACAAAGTGAGATCGTGTCTCAAAAAAAAAAAAAGAAAAAAGTAGATTCTAAATCAGTAAGATTAGTATGAGTAAATACTGGCATAAGTGCCCACTGGTTAGAGGAGTATATAGAAGTGCCCTGTGGTTAGAAAAAAAGTGGCTCACACCTTTTTAACTCTATTTTAGAGTTAAAAGACGGAGATAAAAGGATTAGTGCAAAGTTGAGGTGTTGTTCAAGGAAATGATCAAAGCTGAGGTAGGATTCTGTCTGCCTGGGGAATAATCACTAGCTTAAAAAAAAAAAAGAGGGAGAACTGGCTACAGAAGTTGAGTCATACACCCAAAATGAGCTCTTTGCTGAACATTTCTTACTGAAGAAGTTTTTTTCTGTATCAACTCTAGACCACTCCTTTGGATTTGGAAAGAACTTGGTCTCCTGAGTATCACATAACTAATGACTGCCAGCATCCCTGGATCTAGGTCCTAGTAATTCTTGAGTTGCCTCCATGTTTATCATCCATGACAGATCCTTCTTAGTAACGTCCCCAACTTTCACAGGGTCAAAATCATTTCGTATTGATTTTGAAGACCTGTATAGTTGCAACACATATAAACACATCATCAATAAAAACTATTTTTTAAAATAATTTTTTTTTTTTTTTGAGACGGAGTCTTGCTCTGTCACCCAGGCTGGAGTGCAGTGACCGGATCTCAGCTCACTGCAAGCTCATCCTCTCAGGGTCACGCCATTCTCCTGCCTCAGCCTCCCGAGTAGCTGGGACTACAGGCACCCGCCACCTCGCCTGGCTAGTTTTTTGTATTTTTTAGTAGAGACGGGGTTTCACCATGTTCGCCAGGATGGTCTTGATCTCCTGACCTTGTGATCCGCCCGTCTCGGCCTCCCAAAGTGCTGGGATTACAGGTAAATTAATTTTTACAAAAACAGACATTATACTCCTTAAAGATCCTCCTTCTGGGACCTTTAACACGCTCAGCCAAGTCCAAAGGTTCCTACCTCCTTAAGCATGTTCACTACAATCTTTCTTCTGATGGGTACCATGCCTAATATTACTTTAAACTCTTCTCAAGGATCTTTTGGAAGATCCCTCAAAACCAGCTCTCTCCTACCAAGTAAACACTCTGCCTGTCGATCAGCTTATATTTGCCTTATCAACAATCTAGTCAGTATCTCATGGTATATCAGAAACTAAAAATTACCAGATGCTTATCTAAGGGCCTCAAGGAAAGTATGAGTTCGACATTACTCTAATAAGGCTTGTGGCGGAAGAAGAGAAAAAAGAGGTACTAAGAAATAAGGTTAAGCTCTCTCCTCCCCCTGAATGGATGACAAAGAAATTGGTCCTTTATTTCACATTACCAAATTCTCCCTCTTCCTCCAAACTGGCTTAAAATGAGTAAGTAAAGAATGATGATACAGTATAGCAACAGGTCTGAAAAACCAACAATTACTACTTGGGCAGACTTTTTAAAATCTAGGTTACTAAAATCTCTAGTGGGTTCAAGTAACTGCATCTCCACTGCTGGTCCTTATATAGATACAGAAAAGAGGAAAGAAACAGAGTATTCATGTCACATGTTAGCCTTAACAGCAAAATCGAATCATTATCCAGTTTTAACAGACTGTCAGCACGTTAGAAATCTAGTTCAACTCCTTAGTTTTACAACCGAAGAAACTGAAGCCAAGACAGATTAAGACACTTGCCTAAGATCACGACTGGTCATTGGTTTCTTAGCAACTATTCAAAGTAATTCCTTATTTTCTCCTTTAAGATATAATGTGAGGAATCACACAATTGAGCAGGGTCAACTATTATTTCCAAGTAAGACAAGGAAACAGAAAAAATATCAAGATGACAAAGAAAACAAGAGGACTTACCTCTGGGTCTGCTAGGCGCTGAGATAAACCTACAACAAAGACGAGGTTTTTTTGTACGACACGTACACTAGCCAAATGTTTGCGATTTTCTGATATTTTTTGTTTTCTCTCATTTTGTTTCTGTTTTTTCTCATTCTTTATCCTTTGCAGTTCTTCCTGGGAGAGTGGTTTATAAACTGCTGGGTCTTCTGGATATGGCTTTACGCATGAAACAAACACAGAAGTTAGCATTAAATTAAAAAATTAAAAAACTGCATAAGTAATTATCTGATTCTCGGTGGTGGGTATGTGGGTTATTTGTTACGTTCTCCATTTATGAGAATGTTTTAATTGCTTAAATTTTTTTATTTAATAAAAGATAAATGTTAAATAAAATAGTTCTAATAAAAAAAACTTTTGGAGTTTAGCACAGACCACTTTTAGTGCTAAAACATCTACGGTTTAAAGGCAAAACAACAACAAACCAATCTTGATATTCCCTGCAGTGTCCAACAGAGTTTATGGGAAGATTAAGCTTCTAAGGGGCTACGTAAGAGGCAAGGAGTGTAAGTTCTTGCATCTAAATGTGGATTTTACATATTATAATTAACAAATATTTAATGAAAAGCTACTACTATGTGCTAGGAGATTAATGAAGTTACACATTTGTTCTTAAAGCAATTACTACTGTGTCCGGAACATAGTAATCTCTCAGTAAATACTAGCAATCACACTGTTGTGTGATCGTTTCTTTCTTAGCATTTTGATACCATTTTCATTCCTACTATTAACGCCAGGGCTACTAAATGAGGGCTCTGGAGACAGAATGCTGGCACTGAATCCTAGCTCAGCCATTACTATCTGAGTGACTTTGGTAAAGTCATATGACCTTTCTACTTCAGTCTTCTCATCTGTAAAATGGAAACTACAGTACTTTATTTATTCACCTATAAAGTGATTAACATTGTGTCCTGCAGGTAAGTATTCAAAAGCCAATTATTACTACTAAAAACAAATAGTTCATGATAAATGGAAGATGCAGCACATTATTTTTTCTTTTCTTCCCCCCCGCCACAGACCCCTGCACACACAACACCAACACAGGGGCACATTAAATGCCATAATATGTTAAACTGGATAGGAAGAGATTCCAGGGATGGAGACTCAACTGGTTGGGAAATTGGCACCTATCAGAATATAAGAGTGGGGAACAACAGAAATAATGCCAAACCAAAAAAAAAAAAAAAAAAAGGTGGAAACAAGGAATGGTGGAAGAAATAGCCACGAGCCTGAAATTTTGCTACGATTTTAATGTAAAGTTAACTTCCATCTCTTCATATGTAAGTGTAAAAAAAAAAAAAAAAACTCTCAAATTTGTGAACATACCCAGACTAATGCTGATGGCAATTAAGAAAGTAAGGTTTTACCTTATAGTTCTCAACTTTTAGTAGCATATACCCTGAGGTCTCCAAAAACCCTATTCTTTCCCTTCTATTCCCACTTTCGATTTTAACTTACTGCTTTTTAAGAAAACTTAATACTCTTCATAGTTTATCTTATCATCAATGAATTAGAGCTGGTGACCCAAAAAAGAGTCAGGCTTAATCCTTAGCAGTTTGGTAGGATATAAACACCCATACCATTTGATTCCCACGTTAAGAATCTGGATCTTTGAGTTAGTTGATCCTGTTTGGTGTACTCCAACTTATTTGTGAGTGGAAGGCACACAAAGCAGCTTGCTTAGTAATTTACCTGATTTTGGTATGATTTTAGGACTTTCTCCAGGATCATATATAAATTTAGTATGATTTCAGAAGCTCAATAAATATGTGCCAAGCGAACATCAAAAGCTACTCTCCAGAATTGAAAACTTAGCATTTCTGTCTTTTAAAAGCCACCAAAACAAACGAACACACACACACTTTTAAAAATTAAAACATAAATTATTTCCTGCATTTTATACTTAAGGAACCAAACTGTTAAAGATCTATTAAGGTAAGTTCAGTTCCTCAATCAATTACGTAGTCTTCCACATTTAAGTTTTTTCTTAATGCTTCCTCTCAAAACTTTCTTCTCCACTTACTTTTCTGTACCTACATTAATTATCTCTTTCAAGTCTTAATCTATCTGCCTGGATGATTTTAATCCCCTTGAAGCAATTTGGAGCTCTAAAGGCACAAATGTAAAAAGATATAAAAGCAAACTACATATTAACTATTAAAATACTTTTCTATAACTTAAATTTTTCATTTGCACCTAGAAAAGATGTTTTCTACCCTAGAATTCCTGGGGTAGCTCCTTTTGAAGCGTTTACAATTAAGTTCGTTTGAGGCTCACGCCTGGAATTCCAGCCCTTTGGGAGGCTGAGGTGGGCGGATCACTTGAGATCAGGAGTTCAAGACCAGCCTGGCCAACACGGTGAAACCACGTCTCTACCAAAAATATTTTTAAAAATTAGCCGGGTGTGGTGGCATGAGCCTGTATCCCAGCTACTTGGGAGGCTGAAGCAGGAGAACTGCTTGAACCCGGAGGCGGAGGCTGCAGCGAGCTGAGATTGTGCCACTGCACTCCAGCCTGGGTGACAGAGCCAGACTCCTTCTCAAAAACAAACAAACAAAAAAACAATTAAGTTCATTTCAAAGCTGTTGCTCTTCACTAACATCTAAAATAGTGATGCCCCACTGCCTGAATGGATCAAACATATGGATTGCTCCTAGTCTGGTTTCAAAGTATAGTTGATGCACTGCATTTTACCAGTCCATAACAAGGAAAGTACAAAAACTGAGATAAGCATTCAGAAACTCTCAAAGCAACTGACACTACCACAACATTCAGGTACATCACCAGTGGACTCTGCAGAATAAGATATGTTTCAATGTAGTCAAACATATGACTACTAGCCATATATAATAGCAACCTATATCAGTCTTCAACACACAGGGGAAAAGAAAGAAAAGAAAAATCTGATTCTTCATCACAGACAGTGTAAGAAGCAATGATGTAACTTTTCTGGGACTTAGATTTTTCTGAGAACTGGCAGAATGTGACAAACACCCTCAAGCTTTTTCCTTTGTTAGCATTATATGAAGTTGTATAAAATATTGATTAAACATGAGGCAAAGTCATGTAATATTTGAAAATGCACAAACACAAAAAAATTGATGGAGAGTGACACAAGAAAAATCAGGTTGCAATATCAACTCTTATCAAGTATATTACTGATGCACCATCATGCTGAGCATATAACACTGAGTTATATTGTTGTCTGAGTCTTTTTGCTATGTTATTCCAAGTTTTGTTCCTATGGAAATATATTTCCATCAGGCTTCAAAGTCAATGCCGTTGGAACATAACTGCTACATAATACAAAAGATACAAACACAGGACAACAAGAGACAGAGTATTCTACTACAATTTACCCTCCAAATATATCTTGTTCCAGTACCTTAAAAGAAGTTATAAATACTAGTTGTTTAATCTTAACACCTGAAAAATATAAAATATGCTTACCACAAATAGCAAATGCATAATCAAAAGGTTTATTAATCAAATAGCAAATGCATAATCAGAAGGGAAGGGAAGGGGAGGGGTGGGAGGGGAGGGGAGGGGAAGGGAGGACAGGGCAGGGCAGGGCAGGGCAGGGAGGAAAGAAAGAAAGAAAAATACAGGCTACAGGCTGGGTGCGGTGGCTCACGCCTGTAATCCTAATACTTTGGGAGGCCAAGACATGCGGATCACCTGAGGTCAGGAGTTCGAGACCAGCCTGGCCAACATGGTGGAAACCCTGTCTCTACTAAAAATACAAAAATTAGCCAGGTGTGATGGCAGGTGCCTGTAATCCCAGCTACTCAGGAGGCTGAGGTAGGAGAATCACTTGAACCTGGGAGGTGGAGGTTGCAGTGAGCCGAGATCACGCCATTGCACTCCAGCCTGGGGGACAAGAGTGAAACTCCGTATCAAAAAAAAAAAAAAAAGGGAAAAATACATCCGATCAACTTTTTAACTAAAACACATGTTAAATTTCTAGGAATAACTTATATATAGGAATAACAAATGAAAAGTTACAAGCAGAAAATTTCTCTTTAAAGGTACTACTGTGTATTACATATCAAACTAACGTAAAATAGGTTGCCTATGGAGAAGTATTTAGATATAACATTATTTTTAATAGTGATAAACTGCCAAGTTACTAGTTAATATGGTTTGCAGTTTCTAGTGTAATTACTTAATTTCTTCCATATGTGTAGTTATGTTTCCACTTTTATTCCAAATGTAATTATTTACATGTGTCTTCTCTTTACTTTTTATTAAACTTGCTAAGACTTTAATTATTTTATTGGTCTTTTCAGAGAACCAGCTCTAATCTTTATAGAAAAACTTTTTATTTTTTTCCTATTTCACAAAATTCTGCTTACTCCCTTCCACTGTCATTGGGCTTATTCTTTTTCTAATTTTTTCTGATCCCTTCTACTGTCACATTACTTATTCTTTTCTGATTTTTGTTGTTTTCTAATAAATGTATTCACAGCTTAACTTTTCTGCTACATACCACTTTGGTCTCATGCCAGATATTCAGAAGTCATGTTCCAATTATTGATTTAGAATAATTTGTAATTTTCATTTTGATCTCTTTAAACCAAGAGTTATGGAGGACCATAATTTATGTATTATAGGTAAATGAACTTTAAAAAAATCCTTTTGCTGTTAACATCTAATTTGATTATACTATTATACTATTTTTTTAGGGTTCTGGTTTCCAGTAATGGAGAGCTAATTAACTCTTACTAAAAACTATGAAAAATACAACATAAAAGTTTTTTTTTTTTTCTTTTTACTGACATCCTAAAAATTTATACTAGGAAAATCCTAACCCAATTTTTGGTTGAAAGTAAAAATTCAGAGGCTAAACAGAAAATTTGATTAACAATAAATGGGGTAGGGAGAGAAAGAGCTGAGGAGAAAGAACATTCAAAGCCCAACACCAGCCCATGGTAGTCTTTGGCAAGACAGGTCTCATGATAAGCTGAGATACAGTCGACCTCCAAATGGTGGGCTCAGGATAAGAACAAATTACAAACCGGAGGATAGTCTCAGGGTAAGAACAAACTACAGAAAGGTCAGAATAAGGTAAGAAAAAAGGAAAAGTACGTAGGGGAAAATCATCCTGGAGAAATTGTTGAAGTCAACCCTAGGGAAGAGTTGCAGCATGGAGATATATAGCTTGGCTAGACCAAAAACCTTTAAGCACATGGCAGCCGTAATGCCAATGCTTACCCAGCAGAAGCCAAATTGAAGCCTCTCTAGAGAGGAGCAAATCCACGCCAGTCCTTGGGGAACCTTACAAATAATTTTCTCAATGACAACAACAAAGAAGCAGCCACATTAACCAAGCACAAAGAAATACAACATGAGCAACAATGAGCAGAAACATAGCCCACAGACTTCAGCCACTGGAATTACTGGGCAAAGATTTTTTTTTAAAAATAATGCTCATCTGTTTAAAAAGCATATAACCTTGAAAATACTTACGGGGTATAATAATCTATTTAAAAATAACAGCAAGAGAAAAAAAAAAAGAGCAAACATTACTTTCTAAGAATGGAAAACATTGGCCGGGCGCGGTGGCTCAAGCCTGTAATCCCAGCACTTTGGGAGGCCGAGATGGGCGGATCACGAGGTCAGGAGATCGAGACCATCCTGGCTAACACGGTGAAACCCCGTCTCTACTAAGAAATACAAAAAATAGCCGGGCGAGGTGGCAGCGCCTGTAGTCCCAGCTACTCGGGAGGCTGAGGCCGGAGAATGGCGTGAACCCGGGAGGCGGAGCTTGCAGTGAGCTGAGATCCGGCCACTGCACTCCAGCCTGGGCGACAGCGCGAGACTCCGTCTCAAAAAAAAAAAAAAAAAAAAAAAAAAAGAATGGAAAACACAAAACCAATAGTTAAAACTCAATGGACATATTTAGGGGCAGATTGGACCCAAAAGAAACTATTCACATATGAGGACAGATCAGAATAAATCATTTACTAAGGCATTAAGGAGAAAGAACATACAGAAAAGAGATTAAGAGACATAGAAGACAGTGAAAAAAAAATCTGAAAAATATTTAGTCAGAGTCACAGAGGAGAAGAAAGAGAACAAAGGTAATATCTGAAGAAATAATAGCTTAATTTTTATCTTGAACTAAGGAAATTCAACAGCCCACAGATTTAAAAAGTCTCCCAAGGAGGATAAATTTTTAAAATACACAAGGGAGTTTTACTTTTTGGAACTGGCTAATTTTTCCATTGTGGCCTGTTTTTTGACCACAGCTCTTGTATTTAAAATTGTGACAAATTTATCTGTACAAAGTTATACACACACACGTGCACACGCACACACACACATCTTGCTAATTCTGTTATTCATATTCTCCATTTTCTTTTTATTGTCTACTTCATCTATTTCTAAAATACAGAAGGTGAAGTCTCTCCATTATAAATACGGATGTCAGTTTCTCCTGGGGTTTATAATGGCTCAATATACTTCAAAGCTGTACTGTTAAGTGAATAAAGATTCATGACTTTGTGGACCTTTTGCCCTTTTAAAATATGTTTGATCTTGAATTTCATTATGACTAATATCAGTACTATTATATCTTCTTTCCTATGATTTCCATTTGCCCACTGTATCATTTTTCCCTCCTTTCATTGATATTTTTCTTGAATATGCTTCTAGTAAATCGGTTCTACAAGTTTTGTTAGGAAAAAGAGCAGTCCCCCATTTTCCCTCCTCCTCTGCAACCAGTTGCCTCTCCCTAGAAATAATCATGTTGACTCTTTTAGATGATTCTTTGTCATTTTCTACCGTATCTCTAAATAATACATTCATATGGCTACTTCTTGATTTCTCAGTTTTAAATTTCATCACATTATGCAACTTGAAAACTTAGCTCTGTCAGTTTCCCTCATCAAACATCCTGAGTCCACTTTCTAATTTCTATCATAACTTTAGTTAGGGCAATATTCAGGATTATATTATTATAAAATGCAAATGTTATTTACACACTTCCACTTCCAGCCATGGAAGTAACAGACTAGTCCTAGCATCATAAACACCTAGAGGCCGGGCGCGGTGGCTCAAGCCTGTAATCCCAGCACTTTGGGAGGCCGAGACGGGTGGATCACGAGGTCAGGAGATCGAGACCATCCTGGCTAACACGGTGAAACCCCGTCTCTACTAAAAAATACAAAAAACTAGCCGGGCGAGGTGGCTGGCGCCTGTAGTCCCAGCTACTCGGGAGGCTGAGGCAGGAGAATGGCGTAAACCCGGGAGGCGGAGCTTGCAGTGAGCTGAGATCCGGCCACTGCACTCCCGCCTGGGCGACAGAGCGAGACTCCGTCTCAAAAAAAAAAAATAAAAAATAAAAATAAAAAAAAACACCTAGAGAACTAGACAAAATACAGGAAATAACTATTTTCAGACACTGAAGAAACAGGCAATGAACAGCAGGACTGTGATCTCTAAGAAAAAAGAAATAAAACAGACGAATACCATAACTATCCCAGCTTTCTGCTCTTCCAGCACTTACCAGATCCTGGTACTGGGTCCAAAAGTCATAATGAATGGAGGAGACAGACAGTGATAAAAATTAGAAGAAGTTGAGACAGAAATTTATGGGGGCAAAATACCACAAAAATGGAGTTAGCCCAGAAAGAATTCCAGAGGTCTACATAGAGGAGTACTGTGATAGCTAGTTTTCACAGGTGTCTTTCCAACAAAGATACCTAGTAGAGTCCACGCCAATAATGAATTTAGAAAAGAAATAAAAAAAGAATACCAATGACATGCAAATTCTTTCAGAAGGCAGAAGATGAGGAAACATTTCCCAACTCATTTTATGTGGACAGTATTCCTTTGATACCAAAACTGAAAATAATACAAAACTACAAAGAAACACCCTTCATGACACAGACACAAAAATCTTCTGAAAATATTAGCAAACTGAATATAAAAAGGGTAATACTTCATTATCAAGTAGGGTTTATCTTTGAGAGGAAAAGCTGATGCAAAAATTAACATAGGCCAGATGTAGTGGTTCATGCCTATAATCCCAACACTTTAGGAGGCTGAGGCAGGAGGAATGCTTGAGGGCAGCAGTTCAAGACCAGCCTGGGCAACATAGTGAGCCCGTCTCTGCAAAGATAAAAATTTTTTTTTTAATTATCCAGGTGTGGTGGTGCACACACACCTGTAGTCCCAGCTACTTGGTAGGCTGAAGCAAGAGAATCACTTGAGCCCAGGAGGTTGAAGCTGCAGTGAGCTACAATCAGGCCACTGTACTCCACCCTGGGCAATAGACCAAGACCCTGTAGCTTTAAAAACACCAAAAAACATAAGTTACCATTTCAACAGAATAAAGGGAGAAACAAGTATAACCATCTCAAATGTATCAACAAAGGTATTGGGCAAAATTCAACACCATTCATGATAAAATCTCTCAGCAAATTAGGAATAAAGGAAAACTTCCTCGACCTGATAAAGACCAGACCAAAAAATGCACAGACAGCAACATACTTAATGGTGTAATACTTAACGCTTTCCTGCTAAGATTGAGAACAAAAGTATCTTTCTTATCACTTCTTTTCAACATTAAACACTAGAGGAGTTACCCAGTAGAATTAAGGCAAGAAAAAGAATTTAAAAACACAGAGCCAGGAGCAGTGACTCATGCCTATAATCCCAGCATTTTGGAGGGGGCTGAGGTGGAAGGATGCTTGAGGCCAGGAGTTCAAGACCAGCCTGGGAAACATAGCAAGACCTCTACAAAAAAATATTTTAAACAATTAGCTGGGCATGGTGGCACATGCCTACAGTCCCTCGTACTGGGGAGGCTGAGACAGAAGCACTGCTTGAGCCCAGGAGTTCTAAACTGCAGTGAGTTATATTTGTGCCACTGTACTTCATAGCCTGGCACAGGCTCTACTTCAGAGCAAGACCTTGTCACTAAATAAAATTTTTAAAAGCAGAGATTGGAAAGAGATTGGAACGGAAACCTATTTAATTAACAAGGTTTCTTGATACAGATGGTCAACATTCAAAAGTGGTACATTAGCAATAAACAACTGGAAAATGAAATTTTAGAAACAATATTGGGCTCGGCGTGGTGGCTCACGCCTGTAATCCCAACACTTTGGCAGGCCGAGGTGGGTGGATCACAAGGTCACAAGATCAAGACCATCCTGGCTAACATGGTGAAACCCCATCTCTACTAAAAATACAAAAAATTAGCCAGGTGTGGTGGCACGCGCTTGTAGTCCCAGCTACTCGGGAGGCTGAGGCAGGAGAATCGCTTGAACCCAGGAGGTGGAGGTTGCAGTAAGCCAAGATCACGCCATTGCACTCCAGCCTGGGCGACACGAGTGAAACTCCATCTCAAAAAGAAAGAAACAATATCATGTGCCATAACTCAAAAAACATAAAATATGGATAAATATAACAAAACATGCTGTACTATTATGTATACTGAAAACTATAAAACATTGCTAAAGAAATTTTAAAACCTAGAAAAATGTAAAGATATACCTTATTCATGAACTAAAGGAGTCAACATTTTTAAGATGTCATTTTTCCTCAAAATGATCTGTCTATACAGTTAATGTAATCTCCATCAAAACCCCAGTAGGCTTTTTGTAGAAACTCTCAAACTGATTCAAAAATTTATGTGCAAATGCTAAGTACTTAGAATACCCAAAATAAATTAGAAAAAGAGTAACAAAGTTGAAAACCTTGTCATGCCAGGTTTCAAAAATGACAGTAATAAAGAGAGTTTGGTATGAGCATATGGATATAATCATCAATGGACAAATATAGATGCTAGTATTAGATTTATACATCTATGGGCAATTGACTTTCAAGAAAGATTTCAAAACCAATCAAGAGCAAAAGGACAGTCTTTTCTGCAAATGATGCAACAATAGAATATCAGCATAGGAAAAAATATATATATCATGACCCCTACCTCACATGTGAGCCACTGTAGCATAGTATGATTGCTTTTTCATTTCTGTACAACTTTTTGTTTCCCCTAGAGTTAATCTGTTTTGTCTGGTTAGATTTTTAGGTGTTTATTACTAATTCAACCATCAAATCTCTTCCAAGTGGCAAAATGGCCTCACAAGACATTTCTCTTTTGGAACACCAAGTATTCTTTTAATTTTATCTTTTTCTACAAATCCCTCTTGGAGTTTTCTGATGTGTTGCATTTTGGACTAGTTGCCCTCTTTACCTTGGGCACAGCTGTCATCCTTCCCCATCATTTCGGGAATCCAGGTGCTTCTCTCCTGCGTTGGATCTCCTGTTTCCTTTATCCCATGATTCTCTGTTCTTTATTCCTTCATGTTGGTGGGGCACATCCTCCAATAGATTCCTGAGAGAGAATGCATGGAAGGTAAAAAAAATTTTGAGGCCTCTCACGTCTGAAAATGTCTTTTCTTGTACCTTCACACTTAACAGTTGAGCAGATACGAATCCGAAGATGAAAATTAATCTCCTTCAGAAGTGTCTTCTAGCTTGAAGTCTTGCTATTGAGAAGTCTGAAACAATCTGAATTCCTTTTCTTTAACATGTGATCTACTTTTTTCCTCTGTGGAAGCTTGTAGAACTTCTTTGTCTTTGGTATTCTGGTATTTCAAAATAAAAAAGTTTGTGCTGGACACTTGATAGGCCCTTTCAATCTGAAAATATATTCTTTGTTTCTGGGAAATATTCTTCAATCATTTTCTTGGATGATTACTTCCCCTCTGTATCACTGTGATCTCTTCCTAGAGCACTTAATTGTTTGGTATTTGACCTCCTTGATTGATTCTCAAATGAACTTAATCTCTTCTCCCAAATATTTCATCTCTTTTGCTTTTTGTTTCTCAACTTCATCTTCCAATGCTTTCCTTCAATTATTTTTGTTATTATATTTTAATTTTCAGTAACAATGGTTACTGTTCACTGAATATTCTTCTTTATATCATCCTGTTCTTTTTTTTTTTTTTTTTTTTATCTTGAGGTAGTATCTTGCTCTGTTACCCAGGCTGGAGTGCACAGGCATGAACATGGCTCACTGTAGCTTCAACCTCCTGGGTTCAAACGATCCTCCCACCTGAGCCTCCCAAATAGCTGGGACTACAGGCATGTGCCACCACATTCAGCTAATCTTTCTTACTGTTATTCGAGACTAGACCGCGCCATGTTACCCAGGCTGCTCTCAAACTCCTAACCTCAAGCAATCCTCCCACCTCGGCCTCCCAAAATGTTGGAATTATAGGCATAAGCCACCATGTCCAAACCACCATCCTGTTTTTGTTTCATAGATACATTATCTTCTATTATTTCTGAAACAAAAATAATAATACTTCTGTTGAAGTTCTCATTTCCTTGTATAGTCTCTGGTTTCCATGGGAATCAATACATAATGCCACATCAGTGCACCACCTATGTTCCCATATCTGCTGTTTCTACCAGTAGCTTTCTCGGAAATGCTGCACTAAAAGGACACATAAAAGCAGTCTAAGAAAAAAACCAAGTAGCCTGTGCCTGTGTTTAGCAGCTACGACCAAACAGGAACACTAACCTCTCTTGGTTTTTAAAACCTGGCTGTCCCTGCTTTTCAAAAATATTAAAGCTAAGATAAACTTTCTGCAAAACAGGCACATTTCATATTGTAGACCAAAAACAGGAGCTTGATTCAACTAGCTCCCTACTTGTTTCTTCAGATCATTTCAATATGCCATCTCACAGCATGGCTTCTGTAGACCCGCTCTCTGCAGGGTTGGGTTACATGTAAATGGTAGTTTCATGACCCTCTCTAGGTCTCTAGCAACACTGTGGTTTTCCTCTGTGTTAACACAACCACTGTAGATGGCCTCCAGAGACCAAAGACTTGCCCGACTCCGACCAACACAGGCAACTTCATAATATTTATCTTGCGCTATGCTGAGCATATTCTCTGGCAAGACTAGGCCAGGTCTCAGACTCCAAGACTCTCTGCTGCCTGCAATAAAAAGTCTGGTGATCAGGAGACCAAGGAGAGGTTCTAGGATATGTGATTAAGTCAACAAGAAACCAAAAAATTATTCCTGGCCTAATAACAATAACCATCTCAGCTAAAGATTTAACTTGGAGACCCTAAAAGGAGGTTGTCTTAGACCTCTGTAATCTGGATTTCTTTTTTCTGTAACTGTTGGAAAGTTTTAGTGCTTATCCTTAGACAATCTTTTATCTTGTCAATTCATGATCTTATCCAGTCTCATGATATTATAAATAACATACTATATGCTAACTGACCCCCAAATCTTTATCTCCATACCAGAATCTTACCTGAAATCCAGAAATGTACATTCATTCAACTGTCTACGCAATATCTCCACTTAGATTTCTAAGAGGAATCTCATACTTAACATGTCTAAAACTGAGTTTCTGATCTTCTCAAATGTCTATTCCTGGTGAAGTCCTCCCCATTTCAGTTTATGGCCATTCTCTACTTCCAGGTGTTCAGTCAAAACCTTGCAGTCATCCTCAACTCTCCATTTGTTTGTATAGTGGTTCATGAATAATAAAGTTCATGAATCTTTGCATGTGTGAAAATGTTTTATTATGCCTTTACACATTAATAAAATTGAGAGCTCTCCTTTCAAAGTTACGTTCCCTCAAAATTTGGGAAAATAAATTTATCAATTAGTTTATTTTCTATAATTGTAAAATGAAAATACTGGCATTAATTTTAGCCTTGTTCTTTTGTATTCTAAATATTTATCTCTCACAAGCTTTTAAAGTTTTCCCTTTATTCCAGATGTTCTAAAATTTCACAATTACATAAACAGATATTGATCTTTTTCAGTCATCTTGCTTCAAACTCACAGGGTCTTTCTAATCTAAGAGGAATTTTCTTCTATTAGTTCTTTGATTATTTCTTCCTATTCATTTTTAGTTCACTCCTCTGAGACTGCTCCCAGCAGAGATTAGAACCTGTGGATCTATGTTGCTTTTCTTTCATGCTTTCAATTTTTTCTCTTGTTGCATTATATTCTTCAATAAAAACTCACTCAGCACAAGCTTCCAATTTACCAATTTGCTCTTAAAATGTTGCTTTTCAGGCCATCTATAAGCTTTTTCAAGATCTCTCTAATTGGTTCTTTTCATAAGGAAATATAGTCTTTCTACATGAATATGCCATTCTCTCTTTCCTTTCTGAAAGGTACCAATGATAGTTTTAAATGTCTTTCTGTTTTGTTTCCTGTGTTAGGATCTTCTATTTACTGATTTTTGTGCTTCTCTTTCATGATGTTGGTTTTCCTCAAATCTGTGTTAATTCTTTGCTTTTGTACATCTTTACATGTGAGAATCCTGGTAATCTGCCTATAAATGCTATTTCTGTTTACTGCAAGATTCTCCTTTGTGACTGTAGCAAAGACATATTGCTAGACAGGTAATCTGCTAGGCATAGAAGCTCCTAGTTCCTCCAGAATCTTCCATTAACCTTAAGGCTCTGATTCAAATTTATAATCACTGTTTTAATTAGAGGGCATCTGTCTCTGCTACATGGTACAAAAAAGGGGGTAGGCCCATAAGGCTGCTCTGAGACCATACTCGACCAACTACACTGATATGTTTCCTAGGATCCTGAGGCACTGTCATTCCTTTTTTTTTTTAAGCAGTTTTCTCTTGAGCTGATCTAATGCTTCCTCCTTGAAATTGATTCCAACATCCTTCTTGTCTTTCAGAGATTCCTCACACTTTCTGGTATTCCCAGGACACCCTTTTATTCATATCAAGTGTTGCTAAAGTTATACTGTTTTTACCTTTAAAATCTTTTTTTTTTTTTTAACTTTCTAAGGACTTGAAGTAATTTTAGGTAATCTCTTAAGACTGAAATAGTTTTCTTTGTAATTTCCCCAAATAACTTATTTTTCTCTAATGACAATTTAATAATTGGTCCTTTTAAGGTGACTTCGTAACATCCCAAAGGGGAAAAAAAAAGAAAAGAAAAAGATAAACACATGAAGCCAACAAATTTACAATCCTTAGAGTCTTGGGCAATCCTGAAAGTCATTACTTCTGATGAAATAGTTCAATATGATTGTCTTCTTATGGAAAGACTGGGAACCAATTTCTAAAATATAATTGTTTAAAATTCATAAACAAAAATTTATATAGATTTTGCCCAAAGCTAATGTTAGGGTTTTCATTTACCTTTCCATTCACATTTCTTAAACTATATTAACTATGTGAAATATTACATATGCAAATTATATACACACATTATATATCTTATATATACAATATATATGTAACTATATAAATGTATAAACTACATTAACATTGAAATAGACCTAACTTTTTATTCATATAATACATATACATACCCACTGGATTAATCTTTAAAATCTAATGATAAATAAACAATGCACCGCCTTCTGAGATTTACCACAAATTCTCAGATAAGAAAACTGAGAGGTAGATTATTTTTTAAATTTTAGATATCTAAAGCACATTTCAGCTTTCTCAAAATTTGACAGTAATGAACACAAGAGGTCTTTGAAATGCGTAACTAGAAAATAAAGTTTAAATTATACAAACATTAAAGAAAAGGCAAATTCCATAATAAAGTGGCAGATATTTGCATTAATCCCTAAGGTCACAAATAAAGTCCTTCAAAATACATATGCAGCAGTCCTACCTATCCTGGTAGTTAATTCACTATACTGTAATTGTGTTGCTGGTGCTTATCAAAACAATAAAACTCACAGAATATTAAAAATAACAGATTTTTAAAGTTAGGAGGGGCTTTTCAATAATACAATAGTTCAGAATGGACTATATAGACTCAAAAGATATATCTGAATTCCAAACTTCCTACCTACTACTCACAAGTTGATGACTCTGGATAAGTTCTCTAAGCTCCTGTTTCCTTGAGTGTAAAATGGGAATATCAATACCAGCCTAAAATTGCTATAAGGGCTCAAGAAATGAGCAATTATTATCTTCTGAACCAGGATTTCTCTGTCATTTTAACCCTCTTTAGTAAACATCTTCTCTCTTATTTTGTACTAGAAAATTGAAGTGAATTTCCTCCCACATGTAATATAACATGTTTTTCTAATTTCATGCAACCCTATCCAAATCCATTACCTCTCTATTCTTAATTTTCTTAAGCAGTAAGCATCCCTGACCATGTCTTTCTCCTCGGATAAAAACAACAACAAACTAAAGGCCAATCAGAGAGGTTACATGACTTTACAAAGATCATACAGCTAGTAAACAAAGCCAAGACATGGCCCTGACTCACAGTGCAGTGTTCTTTCCACCTTATTATGTCTTAAAATAATATACATGATAAAATAAGATAATCAGGTGAGGTTTGCACAGTCTTTTAAATTCACTTGCTCATATACATGGCAGGAAAAACTATACAATTAAAACAAATCACTGTGAAGTTATTTTGAAGTATTTACCTTTCTACATGCAGGACAAAGCCCATTTTCATCAGTGCGAATTCGATGCCAACAAAATCGGCAAATCTGGTAGCCACAGGTGCAAGGGAAAAAGTTGATATCATCTATCTCCAAGGGCTCCATGCAAAGAGGGCACTCCACAGGGTCTTCCTTCGCGTCAGGACTGCGAGACATCTTCACGTTTATTAAACAGCAGCAAAAGTTTATAATAATTTAAGGGAGAAGGAAGTTCAGCACTGAAAGCTAAAATGTAGGACTCTGATGACCTGCATGAGAAGAAACAAAATACATTGTTTACTACTGGAAAAATGGCACAGTCAACAATTAAGAGTCACACTATCAAAAAAGTTGAAAAAACTGACTGAGCAACTACTGTTATCAACCTGAAATGGCTTTGAGAATGGATTTCTGAAAATTTTTGAATACCAAAACAAAAGGCCTGGCATCATTAATATTTTAGATTCAATGTAAATATAAAAGAAGTTCCTTTTTTCTTGATAAAACATTTAGTACTAGCCTATAGCACTAATCGTAACACATTTTAGGGGAATAAATAAGGTAAAACTGCACTCTTAACTGTCTCATCTTTGACCTAAAACCTAGTAATATTGCCACATAACTAGAAGACTATTAAACTATTCTGAAGTTTGTCACAATTTATAAAACGAATCAAATGAAAACAAGAGACCTCAGTCATCTACAGTTACATGTTAACATCAAACTCTTGACACAGAAAATATAGGTTAAAACTCAGAAAAACTAGGATGCCACAGAACCATAGACCTTAACTATACAACTAATTACGTAATAATATGCCAATGAAAACTTCTGAAAAACATGTGTTAAACAAAAGTATTCCTATGGTAATACTACAAACAGCCTACAAGAAACAGGAAGAAAGAAGGGAACAAATAGACCTTCATATCACAAACATTTTTTGAAAAGTTAAAAAACATAACTTTTTAGATTATGGGGAGTTTTAAATTTTCAGGTAACAGTTTAGGCTAAAGTCACTGTTAGATTAAAAGGTTAGGTTGAAATCACCATTTTAAGTTAAAATCTGAGAGCCTCCAAACTAATCTATAATTCTATAGTAATCCCACCAAAATCATGGTGGTAATTTTTCACATAATTGGACAAACTGATCCTAAAGGTTACATACAAGAATAAATGCATGAGAATCATTTTGAAGCTTCTGGGGGAAAAAGTGGGAATTTGCCCTATCACATACTAAATTATACTATAAAGCTACAGTAATTTAAATAATTTCCTATTAGTACAAAAATAGACAAAAGAGCAAAGAAAAACAATCTAGATATAGCTGGGTACAGTGGCTCATGACTGTAATCCCAGGACTTTGAGAGCCCAAGGCAGGAGGATCACTTGAGGCCAGGAGTTCAACTCCAGCCAGGAGTTCAAGACCAGCACAACATAGCAAAGCCCCCATGTCTATAACAAATTTTAAAATTAGCTGGGCATGGTGGTGCACATGGTGGTGTAATCCTAGCTACTTGGGAGGCTTGAGGCAGGAGGATCGCTTGAGCCCAAGAGTTCAAGGTTGCAGTGAGCTATAATTGTGCCACCGCACTCCAGCATGGGTGACAGAGTGAGACTCTGTCTCAAAATTAGAAAAATCTAGAAACAGACTCGTGAATTTATGAGATTTTAATATTTGATAAAATGTATAACTCAAGTTGGGAAGGCTGGACCATTTCATAAACAGTGATGGGACTCTGGGCTATCCATTTGAAGAAAAAAATAGTATATAATTTAATACTGCAATTTTAAAAAATCCCAAATGATCTAGTGATCAATAAATTATTGAAGTGTTAAAGAAAAAAAAACAGAATTTTTTTTTTTTTAATCTTGGGATACAAAAGGCCTTCATAAGCAAAACAAAAATTCACAAGTCATAAAAGGAGGCAATCAACTAATCAACTTAGCAACATGGAAAGAAGAAAATATAAATAAAATTGAAGATAAGCATCAGAGTAAAAGATACGTTTGCTACATATAAAGAAAAGCTAATGTTCAGAATGTATAAAGAAATCCTACAAAGCAGTAAGACAAAGACAAGTTAAAAAAAAAAAAAAGACAAGAAAACGGTAAGTCGTTCACAGAAGAATTACAAGTGATTAAAATACATGAAAAAAAATGATCAATCTCTTTAGTTAACAGCCAGGTAACTTCTTTTTTTTTTTTTTTTTTTAAACCCCATCTAGCCTGTCAAAGAAGTTAGTTTTTACCCAAAGTAGAGAAGTACAGAGGATCAATGATCTAGTCCCTCTTTCAAAAGAGGAAATGGGAACACATTACTTTGCCTTAAGTTACACACTTATTAGTACAGCCTGGATTCCTTCTATGAAGTTTTAGCCCTAGATAATCTGTGCTCTTAACCACTCCCTTATACCACCTCCTAACTAAGAATCAATCCTACATAAATAGTGACACCAACATAGCCAAGTGTTTGGCTATGTTCTACAGCATTATAAGAGTAGAAAACTGCAGGCCGGGTGTGGTGGCTCACACCTGTAATCCCAGCACTTTGGGAGGCTGATGCAGGTGAATCACAAGGTCAAGAGATCGAGACCATCCTGGCCAACATGGTGAAACCCTGCCTCTACTAAAAATACAAAAATTAGCTGGGCATGGTGGCATACGCCTGTATTCCCCGCCACTTGGGAGGCTGAAGCAAGAGAACTGCTTGAACCCAGGAGGCGGAGGTGGCAGTAAGCCGAGATCGTGCCACTGCACTCCAGCCTGGTGACAGAGCAAGACTCTGTCTCAAAAAAAAAAAAAACAAAGGGGGCGGGGTAGAAAGCTGCAAACAGTATACCGTCCATTAATAGGAAAATCATTAAGTAATTATGATATAAGGTATGTTGATCAGAATGTCTATTCTAGTTATACTTTTTAAAGAACAGCAAGTATGAATATACAATTACTTTCATAAAAATATACAAACCCTGTATGTGTATATATTTAATTTATTTCACTAAGAAAATAGACATATGGAGGTTTAGACACCAAAATGTTGTTATTTCACAAAAGACAAAATGGAGTTAGGAGACTACTAATTTTTTAAAGAAAAATCCATGTTATCTAAATTGCTGCAAAAAATGTATTTTTTTCACAATTCAAATGGCCCTTTAAAAAAAGAGGAAAATTGTTTTCATTTCCTTTAGAAAAATTAAATTACTTCTCACTTTTGCTAATAATTAGAAGAAAAATACAATGAAATAGTGTCTTCTTGTGAATCTATATTTCAAAACAAAATTAAAAAAAAAAAAAAAGAAATGCCCAGATTTGCCACTATCACTTTTCAGCATATATACAGTTAGGAGTTTAAAGCTGACTTCTAATAGGTCCTCCAACTTTAAACATCCCAAAACTGTACCTGTAGAAAACACAGACTCAAATATAGGTTCCAATAACAGAAAAGTAAACTGAAATAATCAAAGGGTGCTATCTACACTTCTAATACCTTTGATTCTAAGATATCATTTATTTAACTACAGGTTATTAGAGTTTTAGTGAAGTAATTTATGGAATGTTGGGAAGGAAACAATACATTGGGGCTTATGAACAGAAAAGCTTTCTAGAAGGTAAATTACTATAAATAAAAAATGATATACTGAGGTTTTGCTTTTTGATTGTTTCTATCTGCTTTTTAATTTTAAAAAAGCTTACAAGAATATATATCTTTCAGTTTAGTAGGAGGTTTAGAGGAACAAAAAGGGTCAAAGGAGCAAGAAATCCTTTAGATAGTTAACACAAAAGTAAGTACATTTGTGCACTTCTAGCACCATGGAGAGAAGCCACAGAAGCCGGCTGCCAAAAGTAATCTCATAAATAGTAAAAGGTAGGAGGAGGGTAGTCTGATGTGGTAGAATACTGCAATACAAGGTCAAAGAGTTGACTGACTCATCTCTTTCACAAAGTAACTATATGATCTTGGATAAGAAATTCAAAAGCTCTAGAATTTGATGTACTCATCTGAATAATGAAGAAACACAAACTTTTAGGGAATTTCAAGTATAGAGCAATTTCCTAAATGTATTATAGTACCCCTCTGAACCAAGCTTTTAAAATAAGCTTTGAAATTGACTCTCCAAAATACCCTTGCCCAAATTTTCATTTAGAGAATAATTTTACTTCATAAGCCAGACAACTAATATTAAAATTAAAACTAAAAAGGCCGGCGCAGTGGCTCATGCCTGTAATCCCAGCACTTTGGGAGGCCAAGGTGGGCACATCACCTGAGGTCAGGAGTTCAAGACTAGCCTGGTCAACATGGTGAAACCCTGTCTCTACTAAAAATACAAAAAAATTACCCGAGCATGGTGGTACATGCCTGTAATCGTAGCTACTTGGGAGGCTGAAAAAGGAGAACTGCTTGAACACAGGAGGCGGAGGTTGCAGTGAGCCGAGATTGTGCCACTGCACTCCAGCCTGGGCAACAAGAGCAAAAACTTTGTCTCAAAAACAAATAACATAACATAACATAACATAAAATAATGAGTTGAAATAATAAGATTTAAAACGTTGTAAGACATAGAAATAAAATATCTCTTTAAATGAAAAAGGCAAAAAAAGCCAATGATTTCCTGAATGGGGTGCGGAAGTCCTTAGAATTAATTTTGCAGGGGAAAAAATTATTCATTTTTAGCCATACACAGTGGCTTACACCTGCTATCCCAGCACCTTGGGAGGCCAAGGTAGCAGGACTACTTGAGCCCAAGAGTTCAAGATCAGCCTGGGCAACACAGGGAGACCTTGTCTCTATGAAAAATTTTAAAAATTAGCCAGGTATGGTGTCGTGTGCCTATGGTCCCAGCTACTTGGGAGACTGAGGCAGGAGGATTGCTTGACCAAAGGAGGTCGTGGCTGTAGTGAGCCATGTTCACGCCACTGTACACTAGCCTGGGTGATGGAGTGAGACCCTGTCTCAACAACAATTCTGCCAGGCATGGTGGCTCACATCTGTAACTCCAGCACTTTCAGAGGCCAAGGCAGATGGATCTCTTGAGGCCAAAAGTTCAAGACCAGCCTGGGCACCATGGCGAAACCCTATCTCTACCCAAAAGAAAACAAAATTAGCTGCAGTGGTGGCACACGCCTGTAGTCCAAGCTACTTGGGAAGCTGGGGTGGGAAGACTGCTTGAGTCTGGGAGGCAGAGGTTGCAGTGAGCCTAGATCATGCCACTGCACTCCAGCCTGGGCAACAGGGCAAGACCCTGTCGCAAAATAAACAAACAAAAAAGAATCCTTTTCATATACACGATCCAATCCTCACAAGAACACACTAAACCCTTTATAAAATATGAAACTGAAGCTAGAGTGTTAAAGATACAATTCAAAAATAGGACCCAACTTCAAAACTCATGCCCTTTCCAACATGGTAAGACAGAAGTCATGATTACTGATGTTGGAGCTATGTACACTTGGGAGTAGAGTGCAAATGCCCAAAGAATAAAACGACATTACTTTTTAAAAAGTTAAATTCTGTGGCAAATTTTTACCCTGTTACTTGAGTTCTTCTTCTCTACATCAACTGTAACTAGTAACTCTGACATGTGTAATAATGCTCCTGCATCACCAAAAATCTCACATACCATGCAGTAAGTACACAAAATAAAATCACACACTCAAAATTATGTTTGAAAGTGTCTTATCACTTATAAAGTGTTGCTGTATACATGGTTTTCTGTTTAGGGTCCTGTTCAAAAGATATGTATAAGAATACATGAAAGGTTGGACGCAATGGCTCACACTCACAGTACTAGCACTTTGGGAGGCTGAGGCAGGCAGATCGATTGAGCCCAGGGGTTCCAGACCAGCCTGGGCAACATGATGAAACCCCATGTCTACAAAAATTCGCCAGGCATGGTAGTGCACACCTGTAGTCTTAGCTACTCAGGAGGCCGAGGTGGGAGGATCACCTGAGCCAGGAGGGAGAGGCTGCAGTGAGCCATGATGTGGCACTGCTGCGCTCCAGCCTAGGCGACACAGTGAAACTCTGTTTCAAAAAACAATAATACACGAGAATGTAAGGCAGTACAGCCACTACAGAAAATAGTTTGGTGGTTGCTAAACTTAGAATCAGCATATGACCCAGCAATTTCACTCCTAGGTGTATACTGAAAGAACTGAAACGACTTGAACAGATACTTGTGCACCAGTGTTCCTAACAGTATTCTTGACAATAGCCAAAAAATGGGAAGTAATCCAAGTGTCCATCAATGGAGGGATACACAAAATGTGGTATCTCCATACCATGGAATATTAGAATATATTCAGTCATAAAAGGAATCAAATTCTGATACATGCTATAACATAAATGAACCCCGAAAACACTATGCTTTAAGTGAAATAAGCCAGTAACAAGAAGACAAATATTTTATGTTTTCACTTTTGGTTTCTAGTTTTTGAGACAGGGTCTCACTCTGTCACCCAAGCTACAGTGCAGTGAGTGGTGGGATCATAGCTCACTGCAGCCTCGCCTCAAACTTCTGGGCTTTATAAAGCAAATCCTCCCACCCCAGCCACCTGAGTAGCTGGAACCACAGGCGTGTGCCACCACACCCGGCTAATTTTTTAAATATCTATATAGATGGGGTCTCCCTGCGTTGCAAAGGCTGGTCTTGCACTCTGAGCTCAAGTGATCCTCCCACCTCGGGCTCCCAAAGTGCTGGGATTACAGGCATGAGCCACCATGACCAGCCTGATCTCACTTTTATGAGGTATCTAGAATAGACAAATTCAAAGATACAGAAAGTGGAATCAAGGTTACTAGGGGGCTGGGGGAGAAGAATGGGGAGTTATTACTTAATTGTACAGAGTTTCCGTTTGAGATGCTGAAAAAATTTCTGGAAACAGACAGTGGTGATGGTTATACAGCAAAGTGAATGTACTTAATGCCACTGAACTGCACATTTGAAAATGGTTAAAATGGTAAATGTTTATGTTCCATATATTTTGCCACAATAAAAAAGTCAAAAAAAGAAAAATATGGCTGGGTGCGGTGGCTCACGCCTGTAATCTCAGCACTTTGGGAGGCTGAGGCGGGTAGATCACGAGGTCAGGAGATCGAGACCATCCTGGCCAACACAGTGAAATCCCGTCTCTACTAAAAAACACAAAACAAAAAAAAAATTAGCCGAGCGTGGTGGCAGGCGCCTGTAGTCCCAGCTACACAGGAGGCTGAGGCAGGAGAATGGCGTGAACCTGGGAGGCGGAGGTTGCAGTGAGCCAAGATTGCACCGCTGTACTCCAGCCTGGGCGACAGAGCGAGACTCCGTCTCAAAGAAAAAAAAAAAAACATACATGCAATATATACATAAAATTATAAACTATATATTTTTTCTAATTAGTCTGTTCCCACTAGAATGGAAACTTTAGGAGGGCAGAAATTACCTGGTGCATCACATTTATGACAGTATACCACACAGCTACAACATGGCTTCCAGTAAATACTAAGCATTCACACATTTGATGAATATGTAAAAGAAAGAATAAATTATTTGTTACATGTCTGTTGTAAATGACAACCTTCGAAAATAAGAAACAGCACTTTAAGTTGTCCATTGTTTCTGTTAGATACATTTCACAAAGCATGTTATTTGCATGAACTATACAAAGACAGAAAACAGACTAAACAGTAGCTATCAACAGTGTGCTAAGTGAAAAAGTTTAAATATCAGCACTAATACTTAATTTCCCCTCTTAAATTAGGTGCCAAAGTACCAACATATATCTACCATGAATATTCATATACTATAGAACTCAGGACTGTATTACCTTTAGGAAGCAAGAAAAGCTTACTTATGTTTTAGAAATCTATCTACCTAACTAACAACTTTTAAAAGCCTCTCTCATTAAAGGTTAAACTGCCGTTATACAGAAAAATCAACTATGTAGGACTGTTTACCTCTCTATCGCTTTGCTATTTATGTAGTAAAATATGTGTATTTTACTTTTCTAAGATTTAAATCAAAAGCAGCATACAAAGTATCTCATATAATTTAACATGTTCCCAGAGATAGCTGAGAATCTTTTCCCAAAGGAAGTGACTTCGTGTGCAAGAGTGTGATGTTCAAGCCTAAAGGCAATATCAAACACAAGGTTGAGTGAAAGGCATTTTGGAAGAGATTCAAACTATAGGCTAAACTGTAGGTCAGCTAGTTTACAGGTGAGAACCAGGGAATAAGACAGCTGGGATGCACCCCCTGGGTCTGAACAAATCGTATGTGCAATGACCTCAAGAGTTGTTTGGATCTGGCTAAGAAGCAATTTATGTCCTAGGGTATTGTTAAAGACAGCAGAGCAGCCAGAAATCAGAGGAGATAAAAAGCTGGGTGTGGTCAGAAAAAGAAACAGAAGAAAGCTCTGCCAAACACTGTCAGCCCAACACTGCCAGGTGCCATGAGGGCATACACAAGTCCGTGCCCCTAAGGAGCAACACCACAGGCTTAAACACTGCAAGGGGGAAACAGAAGTCACTAAAATAGGGAAAGAGAAGTCACTAAACAAATAAACAAATAATTGTAACAAGCCCTGGAAACGAGCAGGGGGTTGAAAGATCAGTACCAAGAGTTGTTGCAATGTTTTACAAGATGTTCAGTTTCCAACATAAAATTACAAGCCATGTAAAGAAATAGGAAAGTGCTGAGCACAGTGGCTCACGCCTGTAATCCCAGCACTTTGGGAGGCTGAGGTGAGCGGATCACGAGGTCAGGAGTTCGAGAACAGCCTGGTAAACATGGTCAAACTCCATCTCTACCAAAAATACAAAAAATTAGCCGGGCGTGGTGGCATGCACCTGTAATCCCAGCTACTAGGGAGGCTGAGGCAGGAGAACTCCTTGAACCCAGGAGACAGAGCAATTCCGTCTCAAAAAAAAAAAAAAAAAAAAAAAGAAAGCAGCAAAGAAACAGGAAAGTATAACCCATATACCAGAGAAAAATAAAGGCAAAAGCCACTACCTGCTACAGCAACCAGAGGATGAATTTAACCGACTTCAAAAAGCCATTATAAATATGTCAAAAGAACTAAAGGATACCATAACTGCAGAAGGAAGGTATAATGACAGTATCACAACAAATAGACAATATCGATAAAGAGACATTATTAAAAAGAACCAAACGGAAATTCTGGAGTTGAACACTGAGTAGAAAAAGTCACTAGAGGAGCTCAAAAGTACATTTGAACTGGCAGAAAAAAGAACTGGCAAACTTGAAGACAGACTGATAGAGATGATGCAATCCAAAGAATAGAGAGGAAAAAAAAAGAGTGAAAAAAATACAAAGCCTCAGACAAATATGAAACATCATTAAGCACATGAATGGGAGTAGTAAACGGACAGGAGAGAGAGGAAAAGGGAAAGAAAAACTATCTTAAGTAATAATGACTGTATAAAAATGAAGAACTACAGGTAACAACACAGATGAATCTCACAAACATAATTTGAGCAAAAACAGCAAGACAAAGTATACGATGCTGGTCATGTAAATTTCAACAAAGGAAACTATATTTTAGGGATGCACATAAAGGTAATAAAAGTCATGATAGTGAGTGCCTCTAAGGAAAGGGAGAGGATTTCAAATGGCAAGGGGTATATGGGAGGAGGAGGATTCTGAGGTACGTGAAATATACTGCTTTTGACCTCGGAAGAGTCTACAAAGATATCCACTTTATAATGAAACTGTACATGTTTTACATGTTTCTGAATATATGTATATTTCCTTTTTCAAAGTTTTAAAAGAAAGAGATACTAGCTGCAAATTTCCAAGAATTGGTTAAAAGTAATCCCTAGACCCAGAAAGTACAACATACCCAAGTGGGATCAATAAGCCCACATCCAGACACAAAGTGGTAAAATTGCAGAACACTAGACAACAAGAACCATAAAAGAAGCCATAAAGAAAGAACCCTTCACCCAATGGAATGATCATTAGAGTAACAGCAAGTAACAGCAAGGAAGCCAGAAGGCAGTGATGTATCTTCAAGATATGAAGAGAAAATTACTGTCAACCTACAACTGAGTGCGCCTAGGAAATAACAACCCTGAAAAATGAGAGTAAAATTATAAAAAGACATTTCAAAGACAACTGAAAAGACTTTGATGTGGACTAGGTGTTAGATGATGTTAAGGAATTACTGCTAATTTCATTAGGAATGAGAATATTGTGGGGTTTTTTTTTTTAACCTCTTCTCTAGGAGACACATTCTGAAGTATTTACAGACTTCATGATAGGATATTCCAGCAGGAAAGAAGACACAGAGAAGTAAAGAGACCCCTCTTTAAACATCAAATGATAAAATATCAATAACAGGAAACTGAGGAATGGAAATACTGGATTTCATCATAATATTTGTTCTACTTTCATGTATGCTTTAAAACTTTCATGATAAACAGCTAAAAATAGGCACAGTGGCCAACACGTGCAATCTCAGCTACTTGGGAAACTGAGGCAGAAGAATCACTTAAGCCCAGGGGTTCAAGGCCAGCCTGGGCAACATAGTAAGACCCTGACTCAAAAAGAGAAATGAGGCTAAATTAAAAATTAAATAAACAAAAACAGGCAATTTACCAGTAAAAGGCTTCCACTAATGAAACTTCTGAAGATGTTTTTTAAGAAGGAGGAAAATTATCCAGGAGGACAGTCAGAAATTGTTTTTTTCTGTTTGTTTGTTTGTGGAAGGGTCTCACTCTTTTCGCCCAGGCTGGAGTGCAGTGGCACGATCTCGGCTCACTGCAACCTCCGCCTCCTGGGTTCAAGGGATTCTCCTGCCTCAGCCTCCCAAGTAGCTGGGATTACAGGTACACACCACCACACCTGGCTAATTTTTGTATTTTTGGTAGAGACGGGGTTTCACCATGTTGAACAGGCTGTTCTCAAACTCCTGGCCTCAAGTGATCCACCTGACTCAGCCTCCTAAAGTGCTGTGATTACAGGCGTGAGCCACTGTGCCCAGCCACAGTCAGAAATTGAAGATGGATGGTAAAGAAAGATGTGGTAAAAATATGGGTAAACTGAATCACACATTTCTCTATAAAATAACAACAATGTCTAATTTGTTAGATTTAAAAAGGATAAAATGTCTGTTAGGAGGGGAGTGACATAAGATAAACTGCTCTAAGGTACAACTTTAAGAGTAACATGAGGCCGGGCGCAGTGGCTCACACCTGTAATCCCAGCACTTTGGGAGGCCAAGGCGGGCGGATCACGAGGTCAGGAGATCGAGACCATCCTGGCTAACACGGTGAAACCCCGTCTCTACTAAAAATACAAAAAATTAGCCGGGCGTGGTGGGGGGCACCTGTAGTCCCAGCTACTCGGGAGGCTGAGGCAGGAGAATGGCGGGAACCCAGGAGGCGGAGCTTGGGAGCTTGCAGTGAGCGGAGATCGGGCCACTGCACTCCAGCCTGGGCGACAGAGCGAGACTCCCTCTCAAAAAAAAAAAAAAAAAAAAGAGTAACATGAATGGTTGGGAGGTCGAGGCATAAGAATAACTTGAACCCAGGAGGCAGAGCTTGCAGTGAGCTAAGATCACGCCACTGTACTCCAGCCTGGGTGACAAAGTGAGACTGACTCAAAAAGAAAAATAAGACCCTCCAAAAAAAGAAGGTTAAAAAAAGAGTAACATCAATGGTAAAATTTCAAGGGTAATCACAAATCCTCTATGATCTACTAACTCCACCTCTGTATGACTGCCTTAGAGAAACAGTTGCACATCTGTATGAGTACAAGCAATTGCAGGAATGTTTTGCAATAGCAAAAAATTGGGACTCCCAATGTCTATAAATAGGAAAGGCTAAGTTACTGTATACCAATAAAATGAAATAAAGCAGTTCAAAGAACTAAATCTGGACATACTAACATACTGAATGAAAAGAAAACTAATTGTAGGTACTGTATAACAGTTGTGTTTTGTTTTGTCTTGTTCGTTTGTTTGAGACAATCTCATTCTGTACCCCAGGCTGGAATGCATGGTGTGATCTTGGCTCATTGCAACCTCCACCTCCCAGATTCAAGCGATTTTCATCCCTCAGATTCCCTAGTAGCTGGGATGCACCACCACACCTGGCTAATTTTTGTATATTTAATAAAAACAGGGTTTCGTCATGATAGACAGGCTGGTCTCGAACTCCTGGACTCAAGTGATCTGCCTGCCTTGACCACCTCAAAGTGCTGGAATTACAGGCATGAGCTACCACACCCAGCCAACTGTTTTTACACTAAAAAAGAAGTCATACATGTTCTCTACATACGTACAGGATAAGCAAAACCTTAGGGGGAAAAATGACATATAAACTGATAATAGTGATTACCGTTAGGAAAATAAAGAAGGGAATGGGAGCAATCAGAAACCTGAACCTTATCTATGTGTTTTTGCAAAAAGACTATTTACGTATTTCTTCTATAATAGCAATTAATTTTTAAAAGATAAGTTTTTAAAGAGTATTAGACTTTTAATCCTTTGAGTACAAAGACTGTGCCTATTTTATTCAACACTGTACCATAGACATATGCAAGTATTATATGCTCCCAAAACTGTACATAGAGTATCGCAGAGAGACGCATAAAAGAGTGATTCAGGCTGGGTGCAGTGGCTTGCAGCTGTAATCCCAGCACTTTGGGAGGCTGAGGACGGAGGATCACCTGAGGCTAGGAGTTCAAGACCAGCCTGGGCAACATAGCAAGACCCTATTAGTACAAAAAATAGCTGGGCATGGTGGAGCACACCTGTAGTGCCAGCTACTGTGGAGGCTGAGGCAGAAGGATCGTTTGAGCCCAGGAGTTCAAGGCTGCAGTGAGCTATGATCACGTCACTACACCCTAGCCTGGGTGACAGAGTGAGAACCTGTCTCTAAAAGAGGAATAGTAATAAAAGAGTATATCAAAGGACATATAAGAAAATAGGGACAGGCATGGTGGCTCATGCCTGTCCCAGCACTTTGGGAGGCCAAGGCAGGTGGATCACCTGAGGTCAGGATATCGAGACCAGCCTGGCCAACATGGCAAAACCCTGTTTCTACTAAAAATACAAAAATTAGCCGGGTGTGGTGGCATGCACTTGTAATCCCAGCTACTCAGGAGGCTGAGGCAGGAGAACTGCTTGAACCTGGGAGGCAGAGGTTGCAGTGAGCTGAGATCGTACCACTGCACTCCAGCCTGGGCAACAAGAGCGAAACTCCATCTCAAAAAAAGAAAAAGAAAAGAAAATAGAGTGTCTGTCACTGAGTAGAGGGCTAGAGGTAGTTTGTTTTCTTTCTTTTATTTTCCAATCTTTAGAAATGAACATTTATAATGAGAAAAACTATATTAAATTAGTTGAAATTTTAAGTATAACGGACAACAAAAAGGGACAATAGAGTGATTGATGAGATGAAAAACTTCTGAATGTATAATTAGAGATTAGCATCAGTATGTTTCCTATTAATTTAATGCTCTCTCAGGAGGAGGCTAGGAGTTTATGAAATTAAAGGCTACACCTGATGAAAGTGTTATTAATAGGTAAAATCAAATCTGCACAAAAATCAAAGCTGAGACTAATTAGTGTCCTAAATAATTTTCTACCACACTTGTGAAGGTTGTCAAGAAAAGGAATTGCCTATATCAATTTTATTTTCAACTGAAAAAAAAAACAGTTTTATTTGGGGGAAAAAGTATCTGATAGGGTATAACACCTTTAAAGTTTGTAAGGACTTATCCAGAAACCTAATTAAAACAAAAGGATCCAGGTATTACAAGCTTAAAACCCTTCTAGTCTGTCTGGACTCATAAATGAGTCTTTTTAGAGATACTTCTGTACATCAGTTTACAGTACAACACTAGTAACGGATAAAACAGAAAAAATTAATCCAAGGAGAAACACTAAACTGAAAATGAAGTGCAAGACTCAGTCTTAGTCAGTCAATGTTTTTTTTAAGCTCACGTTTATTAGCCTGGTTAAATGCAACCACTTCTTTAGCCAAACTGTCATCTAGTCACTTAGATTCTACCACCTCCTAAATTCTAACCCCAGGTGGCATGCTGCTAATCTTATGTTCCTTGCCCACCAAGAGCTCTCTCTCAGTGTACCTGTCTCAAACTTCATTCAGGAACATCCTGTCACCACTTCTGTACTTCCACTTCATGGAAAGCAGTGATTCATATGGAAGTCCACCGTTTCGGTGTTTGGGTCTAGGTGGGGCATAAGGGGACATGGAGGAAGGGTACAGTAAGACAGAATTCATAAAGGAGTGCAGATAACAGGTATCTGGGTAAATAATGATTTTTAAATGAAAGAAAATGATTTTTGAAAATTTAAACAAAAGTAAAACAACCCTATGTATGAGTATTTTCCTGGAATTGTTTTTTATATATATTATATATAATATATAACATATATAAATATATAACATATATAGATACAAATATATATACACATATATATACACATATATATATATGCTGATACAGCAGCTCATGCCTGTAATCTCAGCACTTTGGAGGCCAAGGCAGGTGGATCGCTTGAGCTCAGGAGTTCAAGACCAGCCTGGGCAATATGGTGAAACCCTATCTCTATAAAAATAAAAAACAAACAAATAAATTTTTTAAAAATTAGCCAGGCACGGTGCTGTACACCTGTGGTCCCAGCTACTCAGGAGGCTGAGGCAGGAGAATCACTTGAGCCTGGGAAGTAGAGGTTGCAGTGAGCCAAGATCATGCACTCCAGCCTGAGTGACAGGAGTAAAAGCCTGTCTCAAAGAAAAATTTAAAAAGTAAGTAAGTAAAAATAAAAAGGAGCTTCAGACCAGCCTGGGCAACGTGGTGAAACTCCAATCTCTACAAAAAGTCCAATAATGAGCTGGGTGTGGTGGCATGTGCCTGTAGTCCCAGGGTGCTGAGGCATAAGAATCACTTGATCCGGGGAAGAGGAGGTTTTAGTGAGCCGAGATCATGCCACTTCACTCCAGCCTGTGTGACAGAGTGACAATGTCTCAAAATAAAATAAAATAAAATAAAATAAAATAAAATAAAACAAAACATTCTATAAACATAAAGGACCACTGATACACAACACTAGGTCCATTACAATTGTGGAAAACCAACTGGTCAGCCACAGTGGCTCATACTCGTAATCCCAGCACTTTGAGAGGCTGAGGCAGGAGGATTACATGAAGCCAGGAGACCAGCCTGGACTACAAAGCAAGGCCCCATGTGAAAAAAGGACAGCACAGGACAGGAAGAGAAAGAAATAATAGCCAGGTGAGTGGTGTGTGTCTGTAGTCCCAGCTACCTGGGAGGCTGAGGTGGGATGATCACTTGAGCCAAGGATTTCAAGGCTGCAGTGACCTAGGATCATACCACTGCACTCCAGCCTGGGGAAGAGAGCAAAATCCTGTTCTCCTAAAAAAAAGCTATGTGGGGGAAAAAAAGCTTTAAATTCACATAGCAATGCCAACCAATTCAACCAACTGAAAGGCTGTGCTTTGAATATAGAAAATAATGGTCAATACATATATGGGTGCTAGTTTTACTCATCTTGAAATTGCATATATATTCCATACACATTTTAAAAACAATTTCAAAATAAAAGTCTAGCATCCAACTATGGACAAAGGAATTTATTTATTTTGCAACCAAAATGGTCTATTTAAATAAATATATACTTTAAATGACTTCAGGAAATTTAAGCCCATAGGTTTTAAAAAAAAAGACTAAGGCCAGGCACTGTGGCTCAGGCCTACAATCCTAGCATTTTGCGAGGCTGACGCGGGCAGATCACTTGAGGCCAGGAGCTCAAGAACAGCCTGGCCAACATGGTGAAACCCCATCTCTACTAAAAATAAAAAATCAGCTGGGCGTGGTGGTGCATGCCTGTAGTCTCAACTATTTGGGAGGCTGAGGCACGAGGTGAACCTGTGAGGTGGAGGTTGCAGTGAGCCAAGATTGTGCCACTGCACTCCACCCTGGGCAACAGAGCAAGACTGTCTCAAAAAAACAAAAAAAAAGACTAAAACATATAAGTGTGTAATATCTGAGAACAGGATATTCTGTTTACTGAACTGTGGGATGGAAACACTTACACCACTGCCATCTTAGAAAGTAAAACCCCCATTTAAAAATGTAACATTGACGAAAACAGAAGAGAATCTAGAGATTAGGAAACATTTTTGTTGAAGGGCGAAACAGTAAATATCTTATGCTTTACTGGCCATTCAAACTGTTAAAATTACTCAACTCTACTGCTTAAATGCAAAGGCAGTCACAGGCTATACACAAATGAGTAAGCATGGCTGTATTCCAATGAAACTATCTATGGACATCGAAAACTGAATTTCACTTAATTTTCTCATATTACAAAACACTGATTTTTTAAAATTATTTTTTCTACCATTCTCTCATGCCTCACAAAAACAAGCAACAGGAAGGATTTCTGCAGTGGGATGCAGTTTACCAATCTCTGCTCTGGTCTAAACCAACAAGGAAACCTCATAATTGACCATAAGTCTAAATCCTAGACCTCTTTCCAATCTTTTTCTCTTATACTTCTCCCTGAAGAAATCTTTTGACTACATATTAGGCAAACAGTTTCTCTCTATTCTAAGGATGTACTTGTACAAGCTGTGGTATATAATATGAAATATAATCACCCGTCAGTATCCTTGGAGGACTTGTTCCAGGACCTCCCCACCTTCTATGGATACAAAAATCAGAGGAAGCTCAAGTCCCTTATATAAAATGATTTACTATTTGCACATAACATACGCAATCCTCCCATTTATCTTAAATCATCTCTAGATTACTTATAATATTCAGTAAATGCTATATAAACAGTTACTGTAACAGAGTTTTTTATTTGTATTTTTTTATTGTCTCCGCCCCAGCCCCGAAAATTGTCCATCCATGGCTGGATGAATCCACAGATACACAAGGCCAACTGTATACACAGGGTTCAGTACTATCTGTGGTTTCAGGCAATCACTGGGGGTCTTAGAACGTATCACCCATAGATAAGGGAGGACTACCGTGTAAGATGGGAAAAGAAGTAAAACTAGTCTTTATTTGCAGATTACATGATTTTGTACATAGAAACCCCAAAATAACAGAAAACTACTATAACTACTAATTTAGCAGGATCACTGGCTATAAAACCAATATACAAAAATCCACTGTATTTCGAAATACTAGCAACATGCAATGGAAACAAAGTAAAATCGTAATAACACTTAAACAGCATCAAATAAAACATCAAATATCAAGGAATAAATTTAATGACATGTGAAACACATTTACATTAACCCACAAAATACTAGAGAGAGAAGAGAAAGAAGACTGGATGTTGGCGACAACAGGGAGCATACATTTGTAAAAAGTCAGTATTATCTAACTGTACTTCAGTAATACACAGTGAAAGGAAAGGACGGGAAGGGAAGGGAAGATAAAGGTAAAGAGAAATGGAAGGAAGAAATGTTATTTGAGGCTTAATTTTATGATCTGGCTAAGCCAAAATCTGTATCTGAAAGTAACACCAATGCATGCTTTTGTGGAAAGAAGTGTTCTCTATGATACACAATGTCTCACATTTAAGGGATATACCTTAAAATAGTACTGTTTCCTTTGGGTGACTAATAGAAATGTCATTATTACATGCTCAGCCTGTTTAAACTTTAATAATAATAAACTACTAGGACTTTGAGATAAGTTCTATTTTAATTTTTCCAAAAATTTGTAAGTTTCAATAGCGTTTCCAGGCTTCTAATACTATTTTACATAAAATACCTGTTCTCTTTGTGACTTAAAACTCTATTCAGATTAACTTTTCCATATCCAAACGTAAATTATTTAATTTCATTGTAAAATAATTAGCAATAGGCCGGGCGCGGTGGCTCAAGCCTGTCATCACAGCACTTTGGGAGGCCGAGACGGGCGGATCACGAGGTCAGGAGATCGAGACCATCCTGGCTAACACGGTGAAACCCCGTCTCTACTAAAAAATACAAAAAACTAGCCGGGCGAGGTGGCGGGTGCCTGTAGTCCCAGCTACTCGGGAGGCTGAGGCAGGAGAATGGCGTGAACCCGGGAGGCAGAGCTTGCAGTGAGCTGAGATCCGGCCACTGCACTCCAGCTCGGGAGACAGAGCAAGACTCCATCTCAAAAAAAAAAAAAAAATTAGCAATGAAATAAAAGCAACAATTAGAAAAAATATCTAAGTCGCCCAGGACTCCATACTCTAGTATATAAAGCTTTCTGTAACTATACAGATATCAAGAGCATATGTATGTGAATGTGTTTGTGTGTGTTCTGTAAAGGATCTTACTGCATACAGTTCTGGAATTTGGGTCTCCCCCACTCTTAATGCAATCAACATTTTTCCTTTGTGTAAATCACAGGTTATGACTTTCAGTGAATATTATATTCTACTATACAGATGTCCTATAATTTATTTAACCAGTCTCCTGTTACTAAACATTTGTTTCGAAGTTTTTACTACTGTAAACAACATCGTAACAAACACTCCATGTGTGTTGATTTTCTTCATTTGTATTATTTTACCTATACAGGCATACCTCGAAGATATTGTAGATTCAGTTCCAGGCACCTGCAATTACCACAATAAAGCAAGTCACACAAATTTTTTGGTTTCACGGTGCATATTAAAGGTATGTTTATACTGTAGTATATCGCATATGCAACAGCATTATGTCTAGAAAACAATGTATGCACCCTAATTTTAAAATACTGCTAAAAAATGCTAAGATCATCTGAGCCTTCAGACAGTCACAGTCTTTTTCCTCGTGGAGGGTATTGCCTTGATGTTGATGGCTGCTGACTGATCAGGGTGGTGGTTGCCAAAAGACGGAGCAGCTGTAGCAATTTCTTAAAAAAAGACAACAATAAAGTTTGCCAAACTTTCACGAAAGATTTCTCTGTAGCATGTAATACTGTTTGACAGCATTTTACCCACAGCAGAACCTCTTTCAAAATTCGAGGCAATCCTCTCGAACCCTGGCACTGCTTTGTCAAATAAGTTTATGAAATATTCTAAATCATTTGTTGTCATTTCAACAATATTCATAGCATTTTCAGGAGAAGGTTCCATCTCTAAAAATCACTTTCTTTGCTCATTGTTAAGAGCCAACTTCTAATCTGTTCAAATTTTATCACGAGATTGCGGCAATTCAGTCACATCTTCAGGCTCCACTTCTAATTCCAGTTATCTTGCTATTTCTACCACATCTGCAGTTACTTCCCACACTGAAGTCTTAAACCTCTCAAAGTCATCCATGAGAGATGAAATCAACTTCTTCCAAACCCCTGCTAATGTTGATATCTTGACCTCCTCCCATCAAGCAGGGATGTTACTAATGGCTTCTAGAATGATGAATCCTTTCCAGAAGGTTTTCAATTTATTTTGCCCAGATCCACTGGAGGAATCACTATCTACAGTAACTATAGCCTTATGAACATTGTATTTCTTAAATAAGATTATGTGAGACTCAAAATTACTCCTGGATCCATGGACTGCAGAATAGATGTTGTGTTAGCAGGCATGAAAACAACATTAATCTGCTTGCACATCTCCGTCAAAGCTCTCAGGTCACCAGGGCAATGCACAGTGATAGCCTGAAAGGAATCTTTTTTTCTGAGCACTAGGTCTCAACAGTGGGCTTAACATTCCCTAAACCACACTGTAAACAGATATGCTGTCAGTGAGGCTTTCTACCATTCTCTCATGACTCACAAAAACAAGCAGCAGGAAGGATTTCGTCAGTGGGACGCAGTTTACCACCCTCTGCTCTGATCTAAACCAACAAGGAAATCTCACAATTGACCATAAGTCTAAATCCTAGACCGCTTTCCAATCTTTTTCTCTTATACTTCTCCCTGAAGAAATCTTTTGACTATTAGGCAAATGGTTTCTCTCTATTCTAAGGATGTACTTTTACAAGCTGTGGTATACAACATGAAATACAATCATCCCTCGGTATCCTTGGAGGACTTGTTCCAGGACCTCCCCACCTTCTATGGATACAAAAATCAGAGGAAGCTCAAGTCCCTTATATAAAATGGTTGTTCCATTTACAGAGCATAGGCAGGGTAGATTTAGCATAATTCCTAAAGGCCCTGTGGTTTTCAGAATAATCCATGAGCACTGACTTCAACTTGAAGTCTCCAGCTGCATTAACCCCTAATAAGAGTCAGCCTACCCTATGAAGCTTTGAAGCCAGGCACTGACTTCTCCTTTGTAATAATCAAAGTCCTAGAAGGCTGTTTCATCTACACTGAAAAATCTGTTTAGTGTGGCCATCTTCATCCATGATCTTAGCTAGATCTTCCAGACAAATGACTACAGTTTCTACATCAGCACTTGCTGTTTCACCTAGCACTTTTATGTTATGGAAATGACTTTCTTCCTTAAACATCATGAGCCAATCTCAGTTAGCTTCAAACTTCTGTAGCTTTCTTACTTCTCTCAGCTTTCATATAATGGAAGAGAGTTAGAGCCTCGCTCTGGATGTGAGTTAGAGCTTTGCTCTGGATTAGGCTGTGGTATTAAGAAAACTATGTGGCTGGTTTCATCTTCTAAGTAGACGACTCAGACTTTCTCCATGTCCACAATAAGGCTGTCTCGCTTTCTTATCATTCATGTGTTCACTGGAGCAGCACTTTCAATTTCCCTCAAGTTTTCCTTTGCATTCAGAACTTGGCTAATTGTTTGGTGCAAAAGCCCTACTTTTTGGCCTTTCTCATGAGGCTTTTGACATGCCTTCTTCACTGAACTTAATCATTTCTAGCTTTTGATTTAAAGTGAGAGATGTGTGATTCTTTCCTTCATTTGAACACTTAGAAAATTAACTAATTTCAATATTGTTGTGTTTCAGGGAGTAGGGAGGACCCAGAGGGAGAGAAACAGCAATAGCCAGTCAGCAGAGCAGTCAGAACACACACAACATACATCAATTAAGTTTGTCATTTTACACAGGTGCAGTTCCTGGCATCTCAAAACAGCTATAATAGTAACATCAAAGATCACTGGCCAGAGATCACCATGACAGATATAACAATCACTAAAAAGTTTTAAATATTGTGAGATTACCCAAATGTGACACCAAAACATGAAGTGAGTGTATGCTGCTGAAAAATGCCACTGACAGACTTGCTTGACACAGGGTTGCCACAAACCTTCAATTTGAAAAAAATGCAGTATCTATGAAGCACTTATTAAAGCAGTACACAATAAGGCAACTTATGCCTGTAATTCTGAATTGCCTGAAATGGTTCTATGTGACCATGTAGAGCTTCCTTCAGGATTCAACAAATTTTTTTCTGCAAGGGCCAGATTGTAGGTATTTCAGGCTATGTAGGCACATACGATCTCTGTTCTATATTCTTTGTTTTGTTTTTACAAACCTGTAAAAATGTAAAAACCATTTTTAGCTCATGGACTTCACAAAAAACAGTCCATGAATAGGATGGGGCCTGTAGGGTATAGTTTGCCCATAGTTTGCCAACACCTGGTATAGATCACATTCTACAAAGATCTGTGAAAGCAGAAAATTACCCCACAATTTTAGGTGATGTGTGCCAGTCACTGTATTTTTTTGAAAAGTCTAGTGTAATGATTCTTAGCTACATTTAAGAAATAAATTTCACGTATCTCCTTTTAATTCTCACCCCTACACAGACTAATCAAAATTCATAATTTAAATTTTTATGAAGCTTAGTGTGCAAAAAAGAAATGAGCAATTTTAAAGATGCTTATTACAATAAGTGGTTTTGCTAATGTTCATAACTTATCAACTACTTTTATCAAATATTCAGAAGATACTCCCTGAAAGGCTGCTCCTAACAAGCCCTGTACACCCAACTGTGGCTACATAATGACTCACAGCTACAGGAATAAATATCATCATCTAATTGTCCTTATCTCAGTTCACAGTCTGTCCCTGCTTTACCTATTAAACTTTCAAAATAACAAGCGGAGACCGGGCGCAGTGGCTCACACCTATAATCCCAACACTTTGGGAGGCCGAGGCACGTGGATTACCTGAGGTCAGGAGTTCAACACCAGCCTGGCCAACATGGCAAAACCCCGTCTCTATTAAAAACGCAAACATTAGCCAGGCATGGTGGCGCATCCCTGTAATTCCAGCTACTCAGGAGGCTAAGGTGGGAGACTTGCTTGAACCCGGGAGGTGGAAGCTGCAGTGAGCTGAGATTGCACCACTGCACTCCAGCCTCTGCGACAGAGCAAGATCCGGTCCCAAAAAAAATAAAATTAAATTAAAAAAGGAAATAAGCAGAGCAAATATAATAAAAATAATATTAAAAATTAACTTTGTCTTTTTTTACCAAGATGAAATTTCAGTAAAATATTTTTAACCACTTCAGCAACTCTTCTCTTTAAACAAGGATAAGAACCACGACAGTCCAGAGATTTACCAAAAGAAAGAATATCTGTCTTAAGAGTATATTCACTTTGGCCGGGCGCGGTGGCTCAAGCCTGTAATCCCAGCACTTTGGGAGGCCGAGACGGGCGCGTCACGAGGTCAGGAGATCAAGACCATCCTGGCTAACACGGTGAAACCCCATATCTACTAAAAAATACAAAAATCTAGCCGGGCGAGGTGGCGGACGCCTGTAGTCCCAGCTACTCGGGAGGATGAGGCAGGAGAATGGCGTAAACCTGGGAGGCAGAGCTTGCAGTGAGCTGAGATCCGGCCATTGCACTCCAGCCTGGGCAACAGAGCGAGGCTCTGTCTCAAAAAAAAAAAAAAAAAGTATATTCACTTTATATTTTCTATTCCCTTGTAAAAAAAAAAAAAAAAAAAAAATCACTTGAAGCAAACAAAGTTTGAACAGAAGGATAAAGAAAAGGTAAAAAAAAAAAAAAGGAAAATGTTTAAAAGAGAAAACATAAAAGTAGACTTCACAGGTGTAGGTTGGAAGACTAACAGAGAATTCTACAACTTTTATAATATTACCAACTTCAGCGGAGTGTGGAGTGCCTCTAAAAAAAAAAAAATCTATGTTTTTAGTTCCTTTGGTTTCCAGTAATTGTACTGGAACATTAGAACCAGCTTGGGAAGTTACAAAATGTAATTAACCCACCAGTTCTCCCCCATATCCCTTGATCCAATCTCCTTATTCTGGTCTACTCTAAAAGGTCCACTTTTCAGTCATCCCATCTGCACTCTAAGAGAGAAGGGGGTAGGGGGGTCCAAGAGAAAAAAGAGATGAAAGGAATGAAATAATAAAAGACTGGAGGAGAGTTATCAACCGCATGTCACAAAGACCCTTCCTCTCATAGGAAACTCAATTCCTTCCTAATACTTCCTTACACTTTTGTCCATTGCTTCTGAAGATTTTCTTACTAATGAAGACCTCTAAACATGCAAATATTAAGCACATTCTGTATTTCAAGTAGATTCAAATTAGAAAGCATTAGAAAATAAGGTGTGTATAGCAGATCTAGGTTACAGTCTTGGATTCTTAAAATAACTAGTTTTGAGAAGTTGGTCAAGTCATAGGTTTCTATAGACCTGAGCTTCGGTCAGTAAAATGAAGAGACTGTATTAGATAAACCTCTAAGATCCGTCCCCATTCTAAAACTCTAAAAATGTAAAATGATTACATTAAACTTCTTGCAGTTAAGTGACATATTTTAAAGGGATTGAATAATGTGATAACCTTCAATCTTCTGCATATGACTAGCCAGTTATCCCAGCACCATTTATTGGTTAGGCAATCTTTTCCCCATTACTTGTTTTTGTCAGCTTTGTCAAAGAACAAACGGTCGGAGATGTGCAGCCTTACTTCTGGGCCCTCTATTCTGTTCCACTGGTCTATGTGCCTGTTTTTGTACCAGTTTCATGCTGTTTTGGTTACTGTAGTCTTGTAGTATAGTTTGAAGTTGGGTAAAACAATGCTGGACCGCTTCCTTACACCATACACAAAAACTAACTCAAGATGGATTAAAGACTTAAATGTAAAACCCAAAACTATAAAACCCTGGAAGACAACCCAGGCAAATACCATCCTGGATGTAGGAACTGGCAAAGATTTCATGACAAAGACACCAAAAGCAATTGCAAAAAAAGCAAAAATTGACAAGCGGGATCTAATTAAACTTCAGAGCTTCTGCACAGCAAAAGAAACTATCAACAGAACAAACAGACAACCTACAGAATTGGAGAAAATATTTGTAAACTATGCATCTGACAAAGGTCTAATATCCAGCATCTATAAGGAACAAAAAAAAATTACAAGAGAAAAACAAACAATCTCATTAAAAAGTGGGCAAAGGATACGAACAGACACTTCTCAAAGAAGACATACATGCCACCAACAAGCATATGAAAAAAAAAAAAACCTCAGTATCATTGATCATTAGAGAAATGCAAATCAAAACCACAATGAGCTATCATCTCACACCAATCAGAATGGCCATTAAAAAGTCAACACAGATGCTGGCAAGGTTACGAAGAAAAGGGAACACTTATATTGCTGGTGGAAATGTAAATTAGTTCAACCATTGTGGAAAGCAGTATGGCAATTCCTCAGAGCTGAAAGCAGAACTACCATTCAAACCAGCATTCCCATTACTGAGTATATACCCAGAGGAATATAAATCATTCTGCCATAAAGTCACATGCACACGAATGTTCACTGCAGCACTATTCACAACAGCAAACACATGGAATCAACCTAAATGCCCATCAATGACAGATTAAAGAAAATGTGGTACATATACACCATGGAATACTATGCAGCCATAAAAAAGAACAAGATCATGTTTTTTGCGGGAACATGGATGAAGTGGGAGGCTATTATTCTCAGCAAACTAACGCAGGAACAGAGAGCCAAATACTGCACATTCTCGCTTATAAATGGGATCTACGTGATAAAAACTTATGAACACAAAAAAGGAAATGACAAACATGGCTCCACTTGAGGGGAAGTGGGGAGGGTGGAAGGAGGGAGAGGAGCAGACAAGATAACTATTGGGTCCCGGGCTTAATATCTGGGTGATATGACATGTGTTGACCTATGCAACAAACCTTATCATGTACCCCCAAACCTAAAAGTTTTTAAAAAACTGTGATAACCTACAATAGGAATAAAATAAAATGCTAATCAACATTCTATAATACTATTAAATTTAAAAAATAAAATTTAAAAATAAAAAATTTTATTCTAAAATTTAAGTTTGTCACCATTCTCAAGAAAACTGTTATTTAATAAAGCCCAATGTTTTGATATTTACTGCTAATAAATCGCTTTTAGTGTTTAGTAATGACTAGAAAAATCTAAAGATACTGCACAAAGAAGTTTTTCATAAGGTACAAGAAATACAGACTAAAGCTACTAATTTGAATTGGAAGAGAATCTGAATTAGAGTACTTCTTTGTATACACACTATTATTTATACATCAGATTGCTATTGATACACTAGATTATCACAGATAATTTGAAAGACAGCTGGGCTATTAAAGTAGATTTTTAATAAATCTGGTGTATTTCCTAAGCTGCTGCTCTCTGGTTTTAATAAATTAATTTTAAATAAAAGGACAGTGTTCACTGTTTTATTCATTTACATGTTTATATCTATATAAATATATAAAAATCTAATCACATACACATTTTAATGGAGTATTTTTTTCCATTCCTGTTAGATTGGATCTCCCCTTGGGATCTTCACCCACACCAGATATGAACATATACACGCTGACTGCCACTCCCACAACACACACTCACATTTTAGTATTTATGGCAGAGATCAGTAATTTATAATTATTCAGTACAAGTCCCCTCTTATCCAAGGGGAATACATTCCAAGATCCCCAATGGATGCCTGAAGTATGTAATACTTGATAATACACAACTATGTTACTGGTTTATATATTTACTATACTACACTTTTTATCATTATTTTAGAGTTTACTCCTTTCTACTAATGAAAAAAAGTTAACTGTAAAACAGCCTCAGGCGGGTCCTTAAGAAAATATTACAGAAGAAGGCACTGTTATCACAAATGACAGCTCCATGTTCAGTGGGACAAGACATGGAGGTGGAAAACAATGGTGATGATCCTGACCCTGCGTAGGTGTGGGCTAATGTAAGCATGTGTGTGTATTTAACAAAAAAGTTTGTTTTTGTTTTTGTTTTTAAATTAAAATAAGGCCAGGTATGGTGACTCACACCTGTAATCCCAGCACTTTGGGAGGCCAAGGCAGGTGCATCACTTGAACTACAAAAATTAGCTGGGCGTGGTGGCAAGTGCCTGTAATCCTAGCTACTCAGGAGGCTGAGGCAGGAGAATCGCTTGAACCTGGGAGGCAATTGTTGCAGTGAGCTAAGACTGTGCCACTACTCCAGCCCGGGTGACAAAGCGAGACTCCATCTCAAATAATAAATTAATAAATAAAAAATTAAAATAGACATAGCTTACAGAGTAACACTATAAAGAAAAATGTTTGAGGATATGTACAATGTGTGTTTTAAGTGAAGTGTTATTATAAAAGTTAAAACGTTTTAAAAATTAAAAAGTTTATAATGTAGACCATATATGGTGGCTCATGCCTGTAATCCCAGCACTTTGGGAGACTGAGGTGGGCAGATAATGTGAGATCAGGAGTTTGAGAACAACCTGGCCAACATGTCTCTACTAAAAATACAAAAACTAGCCAGGCGTGGTGGCATGCACCTGTAATCCCAGCTACTCAGGAGGCTGAAGCATGAGAATCGCTTGAATCCAAAAGGCAGAGGTTGCAGTGAGCCAAGATGACACTACTGCACTCCATCCAGCCTGGGCAACGCAGCAAGACTCTGTCTCAAAAAAAAAAAAAAAAAAAAAACCTTTATAATATAAAAATGTTAAAGCAAGCTAAGGTTAATTATTGAAGAAAATTTTTAATATAAATTTAGTGTAGCCTAACTGTACAGTGTTTACAATGTCTACAGTAGTGTACAGTAATGTCCTAGGCCTTCATATTCCCTCAACACTCACTGACTCATTCACAGCAACTTCCAGTCCTGCAAGCTCATTCATGGTAAATGCCCTAAACAGGTGTAGCATTTCTTAATCTTTTATACCATATTTTTACTATACCTTTTTCATGTTTAGATATGTATAATACACAAATACCATTGTGTTACAAATGCTTACAGTATTCACTCCAGCAATATACTGTACAACAGATTTGCAGCCTATGAGCATAGGCTATACCATATAGCCTAGGTGTACAGTAGGCTGTACCATCTAGGTTTGTGTAAGTACACTCCATGACATTCACACAACAACAAAATAATCTAACGATGCATTTTTCAGAACTAGCCATATTGTTAAGCAATGCATAACTGTACATTTCCATTTCTAGGACAGAGCACTTCAGTTTTTAGTAATGTTTACTTTTATCTTTCACCATCTGTGTATTTTCCAGGAAACTGAAGTTTAACTCCTTTTAAAATGAAAGATACTATTAGGCACATACTATGTATCAGATATAATACTAGGCATTTATGATGATGATGATGATGTTGCTCAAGGAACAAATATTAATGATTAATAAATTTACTATGCACTCTGTCACCTTCACTCTATTTACGAAGGCAAATTTCAGGTTCTTCAAGGTTACAAAATTTATCAACTATGGTCTAAACATAGCTATGCAAACTACTGTGCAAATCTGTCTATTCCATGCTGCCACTACTTTCCCCACCATCACTGTGAGTCAGCCTTCTTTAGTCAACAGTCTATGATATAAAGACATGAAATTTCTGGGGCCTAGCACAGTGGCTCATGCTTGTAATCCTGGTACTTTGGGGGGCTGAGATGAAAAAATCGCTTGAGGTCAGGAGTTCAAAACCAGCCTGGGCAATTTAGCAGGACCCCCATCTCCACAAAAATAAAAAATAAATTAGCTGAGCATGGTGATGCGCATGTGTAGTTCCAGCTAGTTAAGAGATTGGAGCAAAAGGCTCCGAGCCCAGGGGTTTGAGGCTGCAGTGAGCTATGATCATGCCTGGTGACAGTACAAGACCCTGTCTCTAAAAAATTTTTTAATTAAAAAGAGACAGTTTAATTTAAGCACCAACTTCCTTGTTTGGTGATTTAATTTAAGCACACATTTTCATTTATTTTACAAATTTTAAAGTCATTTATTGGCTTACAAAAATAAAATATTATTACAGATCGACTAGGCACAGTGGCTCACATCTGTAATCCCAGCACTTTGGGAGGCCGAGATGGGCATGGATCACGAGGTCAGGAGATCGAGACCATTCTGGACAACACGGTGAAATCCCATCTCTACTAAAAATACAAAAAAACTAACCAGGTGTGGTGGCGAGCGGCTGTAGTCCCAGCTACTCGGGAGGCTGAGGCAGGAGAATGGCATGAACCCAGGAGGTGGAGCTTGCAGTGAACAGAGATCACGCCATGGCACTCCAGCCTGGGCAGCAGAGCAAGACTCCGTCTCAAAAAAAATAAATAAACAAAGAAATAATATTTTAAAAAATAAATATTATTACAGATGACTTGGTGTGTGCCTAAGGTCATACTTTGAATAGTTAATCTGTAGATTCTGGAAGCAAAGGAACAATACATTTCCCCACTCTCAGATAAGCCATGAAGAACTCTACCAAAAATTTCACACATCTTGGCCAGGCACGGTGGCTCACACCTGTAGTCCCAGCACTTTGGGAGGCTAAGGCAGGCAGGAGACCTGAGGTCAGGAGTTCGAGACCAGCCTGGCCAACATGGCAAAACCCTGTCTCTACTAAAAATACAAAAGTTAGCCAGGAGTGGTGGTGGCCACATGTAGTCCCAGGTACTCAGGAGCCTGAGACATGAGAATTGCTTGAACTCGGGAGGCAGAACTTGTAGTGAACCAAGTTCATTCTACTGCACTCCACTCTAGCCTGGGTGACAAGCAAGACTCTGTCTCAAAAAATAAAATAAAATAAAAATAATATTTTTACACATCTATTCCTTCCCTGGACTTTTGCTTAGAGTACCTATTGGTGTATTTTCCACTTTCCCTTTATAGCAAATTAGCATGTAGTTCACTATATGTCAGAATCACTTCAAAACCTTATGCCTTACTCTTAATATTATACTTACTATCTTCCTTTTTAAATATTTACCTTCCATCCAAGGAAGGGTACAAAGAAAGAGAAGAGGATATGGGACCAAGGCCTGAGTAACTCCAACCTTTAGAGACTGTAATGGAGAAAGCAGCAGCATACGAAGACCACAGAAGGTTCTCAAGAAGGGTAGGAAAGAAGTCAGGGGTGTAATGGCAGTGAAGATTGAGAAAACTGAGCAAGTTTGACAAATAATCTGTCAGGAGGATAGATAATTATTGATGATGATAAAAGAACAGGAGGTTTCAAGTATGATTCCCAGTATAACTCTGAGGGATGCCCAAGAACATCTGTTTATTCATCAAATTATTTATTGAGTATCTAGTACATAAATCAGGCACTTTTCTTTTTTTTTTTTTTTTGAGACAGAGTCTCGCTCTGTCACCCAGACTGGAGTACAGTGGTGCGATCTGGGTTCACTGCAAGCTCCGCCTCCCAGGTTCACACCACTCTCCTGTCTCAGCCTCCTGAAGAGCTGGGACTACAGGCGCCTGCCACCACGCCCGGCTAATTTTTTTGTATTTTTTAGTAGAGACGGGGTTTCACCGTCTTAGCCAGGATGGTCTCAATCTCCTGACCTCGTGATCCACCCACCTCAGCCTCCCAAAGTGCTGGAATTACAGGGGTAAGCCAAAGCGCCCTGCCTACATCAGGCACTTTTCTAAGCATAAGGATGTCTTTAGTGAACATATCTAGAGTTCAGAAGAGAGGTAAGAGCTGATGAAATACAAATTTTGGAATCAGACATATTTAGTATTTAAATATTTGAGAATGAATGATGCTTCCTGGACCTTCTCATTTATGTAAAACAAAAATTGTCTTTTTGTTTAAGCTAGTTTGGTCAAGTTTTATGTTCTTTGCAACAGAGTCCTAACTGACATATCCTCTTCACTGGATCTTCCTCCTTAAGCTTCACCTTCAACTCAGTCTTCAAAAAGCAGTCAGGCATAAAAATGTAATTTGATGATTTTATTCTCCGACATCACTTCCATGGCTTTTTTTATACTTGGGATAAAACCCTCCTTAATATGAACTATAAGGTCATTTATGGTATAGCCTTGACTTACCTCTCACCTCCATTCCCCTCTATCACTATGGTCCGGAGCAAAATAGTTTTCAACATATATTTTCCATATGGCCTAGCAAATCCAATTCTATATATTAACCCAAGAAAAATGAAAACATACATCCACAAAAGGGCTTATACATAAATGTTCATGAGCAGTTTTTTGTTGTTGGTAGTGGTGTGTGGGTTTGTTTTGTTTGTTTGTTTGTTTTCTGTTTGCTTGTTTTGTTTTGAGATGGAGTCTTGATCTGTCGCCGAGGCTGGAGTACAGTGGCACGATCTCAGCCCATTGCAACCTCCGCCTCCTAGGTTCAAGCAATTCTCCTGCCTGAACCTCCCGAGTAGCTGGGTCTACAGGTGTGTACCACCACGCCTGGCTAATTTTTTACATTTTTAGTAGAGCTGGGGTATCGCCATGTTGGTCAGGCTGGTCTCAAACTCCTGGCCTCAAGTGATCCACTCGCCTCAGCCTCCCAAAGTGCTGGGATTACAGGCGTGAGACACCATGCCCAGCCTGGTGTTTTAATTTTTTGTTGGGGGAGGGGACAGGGTCTCACTTTGTCACCCAGGCTGGAGAGCAGTGGTGCAATCATGGTTCACTGCAACCTTGACCACCCCAGGTTCAAGCAATTCTCCCACCTCAGCCTCCTGAGTAGCTAGGACCGCAGGCACATGACCCCATGCCCCACAATTTTCTTAATTTTTTTGTAGAGATGAAGTCTCACTGTGTTGCACAGGCTGGTCTCAAACTCCTGGGCCCAAGCTATGCTCCTCCTCAGCCTCCCAAAGTGCTGGGATTTACATAAGCTACCATGCTTCGCCTGTTCATAAGCAGTTTTATTCATAATTGTCAAAATAGAAAGAACCTCAATGTCTACCTGGCCAGGCACAGTAAGCTGGTTGCAGTGAGCTGAGATTGTGCCACTGCACTCCAGCGTGGGCAACAGAACTAGACTCTGTCTCAAAAAAAAAGAAAAAACTCAATGTCCATCAACATGTAAATGAATAAACCAACTGTGGTATACTCATTCAACAGAATACTAAATACTAGTCATCAATAAAAAAGAAGTGCTGGTGAAACATGAACAAATCTGGAAAGCATTATGCTCAGTAAAAGAAGCCAGTCACAAAATTATTCCATTTATATAAAAATCCATAACAGCCACAACTAAGCTCTGGTGACAGAATCAGAACAAAGGTTGAATCTGGGAGACAGGTACTGAGTAGGAAGGAGTATGAGAGAAGATTCTGGATGATGGAAATGTTCTATATCTTGATAAAGATGTGGGTTACACAGGTGCACGCATTTGTCAAAACTCATTTAACACTCAAGATTATGTATTTCATTGTATATAATTGACCTCAAACTTAAAACAAATTTTTAAGCCATGAACAAAATCTCGACTTAACTCCATATCTGCAGAACCCTTACAGTTAAGCCTACTATATGAAATTTGATTCCACTATTCGGCTGGTGGTGAAGACTTGGAGGGAAGCACCCAACAGTGGGGTGGAGGAAGGGAGAAAAGGTAGTCTTTTAGAACATACCTTGCAACTCTAAACTCTGGTATGCTCAGAATAGTTATGCTAAATTACATAGTAAACCTTCAGTGAGAAGACTGATAGACAGTATGGAAACAGAGATAAGAGATTCTGATTTTAAAAAAGTCACTTAGCATGCCAATTCATTCAGATACCACTCAAACAACTGAAAACAGTTGATACTTTTAAGAAACTTAAGACACTTTATTATAATCTTATAAAATCTGAGGGTCCTCAAAAAAACCATTATTAAACTGCAGAACATTTTGCAATTATTATGAGAGTTGTGAAACATGCCTAAAAGTAGTATCTTCATAACTAAAATGGTAATAAGTATGCATAAAAGAATCAAGTTAAAGACTAAGTTTAAAGGAATCTGATAAAATTATGTTTGGGGAAGCAAGATTATCAAGAGATAGTTATAGGCAGAACAGTAGCCTTAAAAGTAAATTATCTATTTTATGTATGTATGTATGTATTTAATTACATACATAATTAGAGGATCACTTGAGCCCAGCAGATTGAGGCTGCAGTAAGCTATGATTATGCCAAAACTGCACTCCAGCCTGAGCAACAGAGCAAGATCCTGTCTCTTAAACAAAGAAAAGGCCGGGTACAATGGCTCACACCTGTAATACCAGCACTTTGGGAGGCCAAGGCGGGCAGATCACTTGAGCTCTGGAGTTCCAGACCAGCCTGGGCAATACAGCAAAATCCCATCTCTACAAAAAATACAAAATAATTAGCTGAGTGAGGTGGTACATGTCTGTAGTCCCAGATACTCAGGAGGCTGAGGTGGGAGAATAGCTTGAGCCGGGGAGACAGAGGTTGTAAAAACAAACAAAAAGACTGAAAGGAAACACATTAAAGCAAACTTCTATCAACAGTTATCTTGGGTGACTTTTCTTCTATTTTGCCATTTTTCACATATTCTGTAATGAATATATACGCTATAAACAATTAATTTTAGGCCAGGTGCCGTGGCTCACGCCTGCTTTCCAGGCATTTTGAAAGGCTGAGGTGGGCAAACCACTCGAGGTCAGGAGTTTGAGACCAGCCTGGCCAACAATGGTGAAACCCTGTCTCTGTTAAAAATACAAAAATTAGCCAGGCATGGTGGCACATGCTTGAAGCCCCAGCTACTCGGGAGGCTGAGGCAAGAGAATCACCTGAACCTGGGAGGCACAGGGTGCAGTGAGCCAGGATTGCGCCACTGTGCTCCAGCCTGGGTGACAGAGCGAGACTGTCTCAACCCAAAAAAAAAAAAAAAAATTATTTTTACTTTTACTCACTGGATGATCAGAATTAAAGTCAATAAAAGGACACCCATTAACTTTTGTTTCCATCTTTTAAAGTCCTAATAATCACTGTAAACAATTCTTGTGTATTCTTATATATACATCCTATACATACATAAACATACACTCACGAATATATCTTATAGTACCCTCTTTTAACTGAAAAGGAAAAGAATGCATACATTATCCTGAACCCTTTTTCACTTTACATGCACTGCACATTCTTCCATCTTAATAGATGCATCTCTACTTCACTATTTTTCATGGCTGCAACACATTTCATCACATAGATGGACAAATAATTTAACAAACACACAACTGACCCTCCTGTTTCCATCTGGTAATGCACACACTTGAACATATAATCCTGTATGTCAGTACAACAGAAACAAACTCATTCTACAAAACTTGATTCACTGAACAATAAATTCACAGAAATTACCAAATTTACATATTTATCTCAAAGAGCTGAACCACTCAGACACATGAACCTTATATTTCACGCTAATATATATTTTATGTTGACACATATTAATACACTACATGTACTTATGTGTGTAAATGTTTATATTTAATATAGTAATAGATATATGCTTATTAATATGCACATATATTTATTAAATATCAATGTGGTGTTTATAAATATTAATTTGTGAAAACATATATATGTATTAATATACTAATTAACATATTTGCTAATTTTCTAGTCATTATAATTCTTAATTTGTCTTTCATGATGAGATTTCACATTCTTATTTGAATGAAATATTTTATTATTCCAGTTGTTAATTTTATTATTATTCCCCAATATCTCAACTAAGGTATCACTCTTAATTTTTATAACAATTAAGAACCAAAATATTGGCATTTCTTACTGATGCAGCTGTCTATTTTTCAACACACATTTATGGTAGATGTATGTTAGAGTTATAGTGAAACAATAATTACTGGTTGTGAAATGTTTTTCTGAATATTGAATATATTCATAAAAACCAACCCAGGCCATGACCCTTAGCTTACAAGTTGAACAGTCCTTTAAATTATAGTATAAGAATAGAGCTGGGCACAGTAGCTCAGATCACTTGTGTTCAGGAGTTCAAGACCAGCCTGGGCAATGGGGGAGACCCTATCTTTACAAAAAATACAAATATTAGCCAGGCATGGTGGCATATGCCTGTGGTCCCTGCTACTCTGGAGGCTGAGGTGGGAGGATCGCTTAAGCCCCAGAGGTGGCGGTTGCAGCAAGCGGTGATCGCACCACTGTACTCCAGCCTGGGTGACAGAGCGAAACTCTCTCTGAATCAATCAATCAATCAAGTCAACCAAATCTCATCAAAAATCTTCAAAATCTATTATGATCATCCCATCCAATATAAACAGCTATAAACTTTAGTCAAAAACACCAAAAAGTAGGTTGGTAGAGACACTCTGAAATTGACAAAATAATCCTAAAAATACTAAGATGCGGGAAAGACATAACTTTTAAAAGGACTGAAAAGAAATCAGAATAAACTGAAAAATTCTCCCATGAAGTGATGTAATTTTGACCATATCTATTAAAAAAAAATTTCCTGAATACACCAACACCACAACCAGTAAATTTGATGAGTCAGCCTATGGATTAATTGACGTAGAGCCAGTATATTTGTAGAACAAATTCTTAGAAATGAAATTGCTAGATGAAGCATGGTATGTGCATTTTTTTTTAGCTTTGACAAACATTGCCAAATTGTCGTTTTAAAAGTTGCACCAATCACACAGTCTCACCAAAGCCTATTAGAATCAAACTTTTTTTTTTTTTGAGACGGAGTCTTGCTCTGTCACCAGGATGGAGTGCGGTGCCGTGATCTCAGCTCACTGCAACCTCCGTCTCCCAGGTTCAAGCGATTCTTCAGCGTCAGCCTCCTGAGTAGCTGGGACTACAGGAGCGTGCCACCATGCCCAGTTAATTTTTGTATTTTTTCAGTAGAGATAGGGTTTCATTATGTTGGCCAAGATGGTCTCAATCTCTTGACCTCATGATCTGCCCACCTCGGCCTCCCAAAGTGCTGGGCTTACGGGTGTGAGCCACTGCGCCCAGCCAGAACCAAGTATTTTAATCCTCACCAATCTAAAACATAAATACTGGAGTTATTATTTATAATTTGCATTTTTTAAAGAATTTGACTCAAAAAAAAAAGGAAAGAAGAAAAGCCAGGCAATGGTGGCTCACACCTGTAATCCCAGCATTTTGGGAGGCCGGGGCTAGTGGATCGCTTGAGTTCAGGAGTTTGAGATCAGCCTGGGCAACATGGAGAAACCTGGTCTCTATAAAAAACACAAAAATTAGTCGGGTGTGGCACCTGTGGTCCCAGCTACGCAGGAGGCTGAGGTAGGAGGATTGCTTGAGCCTGGGAGGTAGAGGCTACAGTAAGTCAAGATTGCACCACTGCACTCCAGGCTGGGTGACAGAGTGAGAACTTACATCAAAAAAACAAAACAAAACAAAAAGAATTTGAGAGTTTATGTATTTTATAATGAGAAAAATTCCTTTAAAACTAATTGAATTCTGAAGAAACAAGTATAAGAAACATTAAAGTACACAAATTGGCTTTAAACTACTAACAATCTAAAAAAAGTTCACATATTAAGAAGATAACTTGCAAAAAATGCTGCTTATTTTAGGATTTTGAAATTAAGAGTTTTTCTAAATTCCTTTCTCAAGATTTTCTCCAGTGTTGTTATTATGCTGACTTTCTGTTAACAGTAATTTCTAGTAGTCTGGGAGTAAAGAATAACCACCACAGCTTTTTATGCCACCTAGGGTTTTGATTTCCTGTCAATGGTCCACCAAGTTTTCAGTTGTCCAGTGCCAAAACTTGATCATAATCATTGATATAGCACTCTCCTCCGTTCTCTAAATCCTAGTCATTAAATCCTACTTTTTTATTTAAGAATTCTCTTTTTACATACCCTTTGGTCTCTTCTTCAAGTGGATTATTAATATAGGAAATAAAGGAATCTGAACTGACTCCTTACCATAATTTCTCTCATCTACATTTCAACTTAGATACAGTCCTATTTGATTAACTTTCCTTCAAACCAGAGCCTACCAAACTTAATCACACAATCTTGTCAAAAATGCAGATTCTGAAAATTTTTTTTTTTTTTTAAGAGATGAGGTCTTGCTCTGTTGCCCAGCCAGGAGTGCAGTGGCATGATCATAGCTCACTGCAGTTTCAAATTCCTATTAGAACCATTGCAGAGGCATTCATCTGTGTCCCATAAAATGTCTTTTAGGGATACAAATGTTCCTTCCATTGTATTCCTGGCTATAAGCTTAATATACAACTTCCTAAATCATATATATCCACTTAATTCATGCAATTCCACATATTTAAAGACAACTAATTTTCAATGTAAATGCCAAGAACACACATTAAGGAAAGGACAGGCTAACTGCTGCTGGTAAAACTGGATATCTATATGCAAAAAAAAAAAAAAAAGAAAGAAACTGGATCTCTCTCTCTCACCATATTAAAAAAAAAGTCAAGATGGATTAAAGACTTAAACGTAAGACCCAAAAATATAAAACTGGAAGGAAAAAAAACACATCAGGACATTGGTCTAAGCAAAGATTTTTATGGCTAAGACCTCAAAAGCTCAGAAAATAAAAATAAAAGTAGACAAATGAGACTATATTAAACTGAAAAGCTTCTGTACAGCAAAGAGAATATCTACATAATAAAGAGATAATCTGTTGAATGAAAGAAAATATTTGCAAACTATTAATGTGACAAGGGACTAATATCCAGAATATGCAAGAAACTCAAACAATTAAAAAAACACAAATAATCCCATTAAAAAGTGGGCAAAGGACACGAATAGACATTTCTTAAAAGAAGACACACAAATGGCCAACAGGTATATGAAAAAAATGTTCAACATCACTAATCATCAGAGAAATACAATTCTAAACCACAATGAGACATACCTTACCCCAGTTAGAATGGATACTTCTAAAAACAAACAAACACACATACACACGAAATAACAGATGCTGGCAAGCATGCAGAGAAAAAGGGAACTCTTAAACACTGTTGGTAGGAATGTAAATCCATACAACTACTATGAAAAACAGTATGGAGAATTATAAAAAAAACTAAAAATATCATTATCATACGATCTGGCAATCCCACCACTTGTATTTATACAAAAGAAAAGAATCAGTGTATCAAAGGGATACCTGCACTCATGTGTTTACTGCAGCACTATTCACAATAGCCAAGACAAAGGACCAACTTAAGTGTCCATCAACAGATGAAATAAAGAAAATGTAGTATATATACACAATGGATTTGGGATTCAAAGAATGAAATCATGTCATTTGCAACAACATAGGTGGAGTTGGAGGTTATTATATTAAGTGAAATAAGCCAGGCACAGCAAGACAAATACTGCATGTTTTCACTCATACGTAGAAACTAAAAGAGTTAATCTTATAGAAGTAGCAAATTATAGATACTAGAGGCTGCAGAGGGTGGGTGGGTGAGAGGGGATAAAGAGAAGTTGGTTAATGAGTACAAAATATACAGTCAAATAGACGAAATAACTTCTAATGTTCAATAGCAGAGTACTGGTGACTATAGTCAGCAACAAAGTACTGTGTATTTCAAAGCAGCTACAAGAAAGAATTTTAAATATTCCCAATGCAAAGAATAAATATTAACGGTGATAGATACTTCAAATGCCCTGACTAGATCATTACACATGCTATGCATATAACACTCACATGTACTTCATAAATGTATGATATTATGCATCAATCTAAAAAATTAAAGAAACTGAATTCATAGTTTAAAAGCTCCCAGTAAAGAAATCCTAGGAGGGTGGTGGCTCATCCCTGTAATCCCAGCACTTTGGGAGGCCAAGGCAGGAGGATTGCTTGAGCCCAGGAGTTCGAAAACAGCCTGGGCAACATGCGGAGACCCTGTATACAAAACAATTTAAAAATCAGTCAGGTGTGGTGGTACACAACTGTAATCCCAGCTGCTCGGGAGGCTAAAGTGAAAGGATTGCTCGGACCCAGCAATGAGCTGTGATCATATCACTGCACTCTACCCTGGGTGACAGAAAAAGACCCTGTATCAAAAAAAAAGAAAGAAAGAAATCCTCAGGTCCAGAGACCCAGGTATCAAAACCAGACAAAGATATTAAAAACAAAAAAAGAAGAGAGAAGAAAGAAAGAAAAACTTCAGACCAATACCTCTCATAAAAATAGATGAAAGGCCAGGCACAGTGGCTAACGCCTGTAATCCCAGCACTTTGGGAGGCCAAGGCAAGCAGATCACCTTAGGTCAGGAGTTCAAGACCAGCCTGGCCAACGTGGTGAAACCCTGTCTCTACTAAAAATACAAAAATTAGCCAGGCGTGGTAGTGGGTGCCTATAATCCCAGCTACTCGGGAGGCTGAGGCAGGAGAATCTCTTGAGCCTGGGAGGCAGAGGTTGCAGTGAGCCGAGACTATGCCAATGCACTTCAGCCTGGGCAACAGAGCGAGACTCTGTATCAAAAAAAAAAAAAGAAAAAAAAAGAAAAATCCTGAACAAAATATTAGCAAGTAAAATCTAGGCTGTGAACAGTGGCTCATGCCTGTTTTCTCAGTACTTTGGGAGGCCAAGGTAGGAGGACTGCTTGAGCCCTGGTGTTTGAGACCAACCTGGGTAACATGGAGGAACTCCATCTCTACAAAAAATTAAAAGAAAAAAAAAATTAGCTGGATGTGGTGTGTGGTGCCACATGCCTGTACTCCCAGCTACTCTGGAGGCTGAGGTGGGAAGATCGCCTAATCCCAGGAGGTCAAGGCTACAGTGAGCCATGATTGTGCCACTGCCTTCCAGCCTGGGTGACAGAATAAAACCTTGTCTCAAAAAAATAAAAATAAAATAAAATAAAGCAATACACTAAAAAATTACAAACCACAACCAAATGGGATCTATTCCAGGTATGCAAGGCTGGTTCCACATTTGAAAAATAAATTAACATAACCTGCCATATCAAAAGGCTAAAGAAGAAAAATCACATGATTATATCATTGACAGAAAAAGCATTTGACAAAATTCGTGATATTAAAAAAAACTCCAACCAGGCCAGCTGCGGTGGTTCACAACTGTAATCCCAGCACTTTGGGAGAGCAAGGAGGGCAGATTGCTTCAGCCTAGAAGTTTGAGACCAGCCTGGGCAACATGAGGAAACTCCGTCTCGACCAAAAATACAAAAATTAGCCGGACATGGTGTCACATGCCTGTAGTCCCAACCACTCGGGGGGCTGAGGTGGGAGGATCACTGAAGGTTGAGGCTGCAGTGTGCCAAAACTGCACCAATGCACTCCAGCCTGGATGACAGAGTGAGACCTTGTCTTAAAAACAAGGCAAAACAAAACTCTAAGCAAACTGGGAATAGAGAAGAACTTCCTCAACTTGGCAAAGAACATCTACAAAAAACCCTATAGCTAGGCCAGGCGTGGTGGCCCACGCCTGCAATCCTAGCACCAATTTGGGAGGCCAAGGCAGGTGGATCACTTGAGGTCAGGAGTCCGAAACCAGCCTGGCCAACATGGTGAAACCTCGCCTCTACTAAAAATACAAAAAATTAGCACCTATAGTACCAGCTACTCAGGAGGCTGAGGCAGGAAAATCGCTTGACCCTGGGAGGCGAAGGTTGCAGTGAGCCAAGATCGCGCCACTGCACTCTAGCCTGGGCGACAGAGTGGGACCTCATCTCAAAATAAATAAATTAATTTAATTTAAAGAAGAAAAGTAGTATCTTTTCCCCTAACTTCAAGTGTAAAACAAGATTGGCTGTTCTCACCAATCTTATCCAGCATAATTGTGGAAATTCCAGCCAGCACAAGAAAATAAAAGGCAAACAGACTAGAAGAGAAGAAAAAAACCTGTCCCTATTTGTAGATGACATGACTATTTAGAAAATCCCAAGAAATCTACCAAAAAAATCCCCCCAGAATCATTAAGTTCAGCAAGGTTATAAGACACAAGGTCAACATACAAAAATCAGTCTTATTTCGTGCCTGTAATCCCAGCACTTTGAGAGCTGAGTTGGGCAGATCACTTGAGGCCAGGAATTTGCAACCAGCCTGGCAACATGGTGAAATCCCATGTACACTAAAAATACAAAAATTAGCTGCGTGTGGTTGTGCTCACTTGTAATTCCAACTACTTGGGAGGCTGAGACACGAGCATCACTTGAACCCAGGAAGCAGAGGTTGCAGTGAGCTGAGATTGTGCCACTGCACTCCAGCCTAGGCAACAGAGTGACTTTGTCTCAAAAAAAAAATCAAAATTCAAAAATCAATCATATTTCCATATATTAATAAACATGAAAACTCAAATTTAAAATACAATGCTATTTACAATTGCTCCAAAGAAAATGAAATACTTAGGTATAAATCTTAACAAAATATGCGCAGGATCTATATGCTGAAAATTATAAAATGCTAATGTAAAATCAAAGATCTAAATAACTAAAGAGACTATGTTCATTGATCAGAAAATATAACATAATAAAGATATCAATACTCCCCAAATTGATGCATAGTATAATGCAATTCCTAGCAAAATCATAGGAAGGATTTTTTTTGTTTGTTTTTTTAGACGGAATCTTGCTCTGTCGCCAGGCTGGAGTGTACTGGCGCAATCTTGGCTCACTGCAACCTCTGCCTCCCAGATTCAAGTGATTCTCCTGCCTCAGCCTTCCAAGTAGCTGGGATTACAGGTGTGTGCCACCATGCCCAACAAATGTTGGTATTTTTATAGAGATGGGCTTTCACCATGTTGGCCAGGATGGTCTTGATCTCTTGACCTCATGATCCACCTGCCTCGGCCTCCCAAAATGCTGGGATTACAGGCTTGAGCCACCGCAGCGGGCAGTTTTTTGTTTCTGCAGATATAGACAAACATATTCTAAAATTTATATGGAAAGGAGAAGTCCTAGGAGACCTAAAGCAGTTTTGTAAAAACAAAACAAAAAAAAACAAGTAGAATTATGCCTCCCAATATTAAGGACAACTATATAGCTACAGCAATTAAAACTGTGGTATTGATGAAGAAAGAGACATAAAGACTAATAGAACAGAACAGAAAACCCAGAAATATATCCACACAAATATGCCCAAATTATTTTTCGCAATGATGCATGGGCAATTTAATAAAAGAAGGACAGCCTTTCCAATAAATGCTGCTAGAGCAATTGGGACTTCCATGGATGGGGAAGGGAAGGAGGAAGGGAAGCAGGAAGAGAAGGGGGAAGAGATATCGAACTAAACCTCCTACTTTATATAAAAACTAGATCCAAATGTATCACAAACTTAAACGTAAAAGTATAAAACCTTTAGGAAAAAACTTAGAGAATATCTTCAGGAATTAGCACTAGGTAAAGAGTTATTATACTTGACACAAAAAGTACGATCCACAAAAGGAAGAACTGCTATACTGAACCTTATCAAAATTAAAAACTTTCGCTCTGTGAATAACCCAAACTAGGGAGAAAATACTAGCAAACCACGTATCTTACAAAGAACTAGTATCCAGAGTGTATAAAGGACTCACCAAAATCTCATGAATCACCACTAAAGAACTTACTCATGTAACTAAATACCACCTGTACCCCAATAACTTAATAGAAAAATAAAAATAAAACGAAAGAGAAAAAATAAGATATCTAGAAAAGTCTCAAGATATTAAAACAAAAAATCTAGCAGTAAAGATAACCAGTTCAAAAATGGACAAAAGACACAGACAGACATTTCACTGAAAAGGAATTACAAAAGGCCAATAAGCATATGAAAAGAAGTTGAACATCTTTAGCCATTAGGGAATGCAAGTAAACACCACAATAAAATATCACTACGGATCTCTCGGAATGACTACAATGGAAAAATTGATAACATCTAGCTAGAACACAGAGAAACTGGACCATTCATTTAATGCTTATGAGAATGCAAAATTGTACTGACATACTGGAAAATACTTTACCAGTGTCTTTTAAAACTAAACACCTACTTACCAGATGACCCAGCAATTTTGCTCTTGGGCATTTATCTGACAGAAATAAAAACTTACGCTATATAAAACATGTACACAAATGTTCATAACAGCTCTTTTAATTGAGCCAGAAACTGAAAAGAACCAAAATGTCCTTCAGTGGGTAAATAGCTAAACTGTGGTATACCCACACCACTGAATACTACTCAGCAATAAAAAGGAACAAAGAGTTAATATACACAACACAGATGAACTCAGAAATTGTTCTTTTGGGGCACATAATAAGAATAGTCTACTGAGGCTGTGTCACAGGCCAAAAAAACAAAACAAAACACTTTTTTAAAAGAAATGTTTATGAATCAATCCAAATCTAGTTCTAGACAGCCAACAGAAATCAGTACTATCCTCAAAGCATAAAAGAAATAAAAAAGGTAAAGAGTACTAAGATCCAGAAAATTAACAAGTGGTAAAATCTTTGTTTCAGTCTGTCAAGATTATGCTTCCATTAAGCATCCAAAAATGTGAACTTTTATGACTTTGCTTATTTTCTTACTTCCCCAAATTCCTATTATCTATAGTATCTCTATTTTTTCTACCCTAGATATCTTTTGCCCTCATTGTCCTTGTTTATAAAATCTATGTTTTCTCAATTACAATCATTTTTTAAAAGTTTTACCTTGTTGGCCCAAACTTTTTTTTTTCAACTTCATGTATACTCTTTCTGTACATGTGCTTTTATATGATTTTCTTTTCTTATTTTTGGAAACAGGGTCTCCCTCTCACCCAGGCTAGAGTGCAATGATGCCATCACAGCTTACTGCAGCCTTAATCTCCCAGACTCAAGCAATCCTCCCACCTCAGCCTCCCAAGTAGTAGTGGTAGTACACACCGCCACACCCAGATAAATTTTTTTTGTAAATTTTTTTGTGGAGATGCAGTATCCCTATGTTTCCCAGGCTTGTCTGGAACTCCTGGGCTCAAGTGATCCTCCCACCTTGGCCCCAAAATGTGCTGGGATTACAGGTGTGAATCACCACACCAGGCCTAATTTTCCATACCTAAGTAGGTATTATGGACTCTTTTGAGTTGGTAAGAGCAATAAAAGTAATAGTTCTTCAGTAAAGATATTATTTCCAAATGCCTAACAAAGCCACTTTTGTGAGTATATTTATAGTAGCAATATGGATTGCTACTATCTCATGGATTGTTTTCTTAAAAAAAAAAAAATCAGAATTGATATTAGGTTGTGGATTACTTTTGAAATATACTTTGGAGCACAGAGGCCAGGCACGCCTCTGTGCACAGACTCACGCCTGTGGTCCCAGCATTTTGGGAGGCCAAGGCAGGTAGATCATGAGGTCAGGAGATCGAAACCATCCTGACTAATATGGTGAAATCCTGTCTCTGCTAACAATACAAAAACAAAATTAGCTGGGCATGGTGGTGGGCACAGAGCAAGACTCCGAGACTCCGTCTCATTAAAAAAAAAAAAAAAAAATTCATTAAACTCCACATAAATCTTGTTTTCAAAAGATTTCTTCAAATTAATATAAATAATACCATAAACTTAAGTCTTTTCTGAGCTCTGCTGCCCAGGCTGGAGTACAGTGGCATGATCTCAACTCACTGTAACCTCCACCTCCCAGGTTCAAGCGACTCTCTTGCCTCAGCCTCCTGAGGCAAGAGAATCGTACCATTACAGGCACGTGCCACCACACCCAACTAAATTATGTATTTTTAGTAGAGAAGGGGTTTCACCATGTTCACCAGGCTGGTCTTGAACTCCTGACCTCAAGTGATCCACCTGCCTCGGCCTCCCAAAGTGCTAGGATTATAGGTGTGAGCCACTGTGCACAGTCTAAACTGAAATCTTTGAAGAAAAAAAGCCAATAGTGGCTGTTAGAGTCTAAGTTTATAAAAATGTACAAAATGTGTGCCAGTAGAATGAGTTAGTGCGGTGTTTTATTTGCTGAGTTTTATGTTAAAGCAGACAAAAATCTCTTTCCTCATATAGAACTTTTTCTATCCGCTTTTTTACCTGATAAAATTTGCCTTTATTTAAAATTTTAAAATTACGTTATAATGGAAGAATTATAAAATGTATTATTATTAACAGTCCTAATATTAAGAAGGAAAGTAAATAAAAGATCAACTCTGATACTCGTAATTTCAAATTTCCTTTTCAACAATTCTCCCAAGCAATGCAGAGAAAGAATAAGTTATGCTTGTGTAGTACTACCATGGGTAAGGTATGGCAAAAGTCAAGGGTTTTTAAAAAAAGGAAAAAGAAAACTCAAGACTTGAGAAAGTTAGTACTAAGAAGGATAAAAATATAAAAGTTGTCCCTTCAGGAAAAAAAAATTATTTTATAATACATAATACCAAAATCATATTTTAGTGAATATGTAGCAGATCATTAATTGAGTTAAAAACAACTTCAGAAGTTTTATGGCAAAAGAGAAAGTTTAAGACAGCACTATCCAAGAGAAATATAATATAAATCACATATATAAGTTTATGTTTTCCACCAGCCATATTCAGAAAAAATAAGAAACAAGTAAAATTAATTTTATTTAACCCAACATATCAGCTCAACACGTAATCTATATTTTAAAAATTACTAATGAGAAATTTTATACATTTGATAAAATTTTGTTACTAAGGATTCTAACTCTAGTGTGTATTTTATACTTAGCACAATCTCAATTCAGACTAGTCACATTTCTTTTTTTTTTTTCTTGAGACAGTCTCACTCTGTCCCCCAGGCTGGAGTGCAAGGGCGTGATCTCAGCTCACTGCAACCTCCGCTTCCCAGGCTCAAGCAATTCTCCTGCCTCAGCCTCCCGAGTGGCTGGGATTACAAGCGTCCGCCACCACACCTGGCTAATTTTTGTATTTTCAGTAGAGATAAGGTTTCTCCATGTTGGCCAGGCTGGTCTTGAACTCCTGACCTCATGTGATCTGCCCGCCTCACCCTCCAAAAGTGCTGGGATTACAGGCACGAGCCACCACACCTGGCCGACTAGCCACATTTCATGTGCTCAGTAGCCCCATATGGCTAATGGGTACCATACTGGACAACAAAGGTCCAAGAAACAGCTTGAGAAAACAGGCATATATCTACCTTTAGACCAAGAGATTATTACAGTCTAAAAGAATGTAAAATCAATAATAACATATATACTATGCCACAACAGTGATATGATTGTTGATCCCACTACATGAGCCTCTCTGAAAGAGAATCAAAGGAAAACTGATTAAAGAACATTTGCCTCTAGAGAAAAGAATGTAAACAGATAAAAGAAATGAACTGTGAAGTTCTTTTTATGCCAACCAATCTCCAACGTTCTTTACATACAGTGTAGTATATAACTCCTCTAGAAATCATTAGCATTGTTAGTTTATGACAAGTACCTTCAAAGTACTCAATAAAAATATCTTTCATTTTCTTCAAAATTTCACACATGATTTCTTCATTACATATTGGTATCAATTTCCCTTTTACTATCACGTCCAGTATCATTCTGTTGAAACAGTATTAACAAAAATAAAACCAACTCACATAGAAAGCATTAAGAATGGGTTTCAGGATTTCTGAAAGGTTTCGAGTATAAAATACTAATTCAAATACAGCAAGAAGTCCTAAGAAATACAATATTTCCATCCGGGAGTATGGGAAACAGGGCAAATGTAGACACAGGACACTAATCTTGGCAGGGGCTGGAGGAAAACAAGCGTGTTGCTAAAGGAGGTAATAATGAAATAACAACAGACCTCTTCAAAAAGGATGATCCAGTATTCCATTCAAAGAAACTTTCAGGAATAGCAACCAATTCAGGCCCTCCCTTTCTAATTTCCTCGGGAATAAAGATGTCTTTTTGTGCACATGGTAGAAAAGACAAGGGTTAGTGAGGAGAAAAGAGGTAAGCTATGAACCACCTCTGACAACTCCTTCCACACGCATACAAACAAGCATCCTCAAAGCCTGCCTTAAAACGTGCCTTCAAGGCTGACATGATTTAGTAAAATACCATTGGCTAGAACAATCTCTAATCTTATCAACTCATGAAACTTCTTAAATGTAGTACAAAATCTCTTGCCATCTGACTTAAATTTTCAAAGGATCTTTTTGACTGCTATGTTAATAACAGACTACAGAAGGCAAGAGTAGAAGCAGGAAAACCTGTTAAAAGGCTGCTGCCATTACCCAGCAAGAGATGATGGTGGCTGTGGAGACAGTGAAAACTGGTTGAATTCTGGATATGTTTTAAAGTTAGAGCCAACAACTTCCTGAAGGAATGAATGCGGGATAAGAGGATAAGACAGCAAAAGAGTCAAGAATGACTCCAAGGTTTCTGGCCTGAGCAACTGGAAAGCTGCCAAGAACTGAGATAAGGAAGCCTATGTGGACAGAGTAGGTATGAGAGAGCAGGTTTGGGAGGGAAAAGCAAGAATTCCATTTTGGACATGTTGAGTGTGAGACGTTTAAGAGCCATTCGAGTGGAGATATTACATAGGCAACTGGATATAAAAATATGGAGTTATGGAGAGAGATCTGAGCTGAAAAAATTCATCTGAGAGAAAACATTCAAAGCCACCAAACCAAGGGAAGTTACTAAGGGAGTGAGCATACATAAAGAAGATAACCAAGGAAGTGTGCCTTGGGATATTCCAGTGTTCAGAGGTAGGCAAAAAGGAAAATCCAAGGAAGACTTAGGAGGAACACCCAATGCATTTTGAGGAAAATCAAGTAAACGTAGTAGCCTAAAAGGCAAGTTAAACAAGTACATCAAAGGCAAGGAAAAAATAACTTTGTCAAACGTAGATCATCACCCAAGATAAAGACAGAACTGACTACTAAATTTAACAATGTCATTTGTTGGAAGACCTTAACAAAAGCAATCTTAGCACAGTGGTAGGGGCAAAGCCTAATTAGAACAGGCTTAAGAGAGAACATAAGAAAGGAATTAGAAAAAGTGCATTTAGACAATGCTTTAAGGGGTTCTACAGAAAGAGAGCAAGAAAGAGCAATTGAGGGAAGATATTTTTATGACGAAAAAAGTAACAGTATGCTTGTATATTGATGGGAATTATCCAGAAGTGACGAATTAATGATATACAGAGAGAAGGGAGAATGACTAGGGCAATGTCCAGAGTAAATATAAAAGGATGGGACCTAATGCATTCATCAGAGGACCTGGGACTACATAGAAACATAGAGAGTAAATCTATAGTAACACAAAGACAGCAGCAAGGTCTGTGAGTACAGACGTAGTCAATACATACATGCGTTGGCAGGAGTCTGTAAGTGTTCTTCTGACTGCTTGCATCTTACGATGAAGTAGAAATCAGGTCCATCAACTGAGGGTGAATATGAGGAAGAGGGGTGGAAGTTTGAAGAGAAAAGCAAGGGAACAAACTAAGTCATCTACGAAAGGGGAGACTGAATGGACTAAGAAAATAGAGTACAATTGCCAGACAATATTCAGGACAAGAAATGTGAGGTTTCTTACTATGAATTTAAAGTGAAAGCAGTTACCATAGTTGTATTTTTCTTCAGTCACTTTCAGCTGCACAGATGTAGATATGAAGTACTCAGAGAGTTGATTTAACTAAGATTGAGGTTTTGCCAACTAATTATGAAGAGGCAAGAAAGGAACAAGTGAGTTGAGGGCATATGCAGTATGACTGGCAATTGAAGAAAGAAGAAAGGAAATCAAGGGGGCAAGGTACAGTGAAAAGGGAATACAATCAGTGGACTGACAGTTTCAATGATGGTAAAGCCCATTGTACCAGCTAGAATGGGCTGAAAAAACAGCAGTCAGAAAGAGCGCCACTGCATTCCAGCCTGGAAAACAGAGGAAGATCCTGTCTCTAAAATAAAAAAAAAATGAAGAAGCTTCAAGTTATTGGTAATAACAAGGTATATGACACGACCATGAGGCCAGGTGTGGTGGCTCACACTTGTAATCCCAGTACTTTGGGAGGCCAAGAAAGGAGGACTGTTTGGGGCCAGGAGTTTCAGACCAGACTTGGCAACACAGCAAGACCCCATCTTTACAAAACATCTTTTTTAATGCATAAAAAAGATATGACCATGAAGTGCCTTAAATGGGCTAGAGAGTAATATCATTAAAGAAGACATTTAGAAATTAAGAGGTCACAGTATTAGAAGGACCATAGTGATACATATATTGAAATTACCAAGAATTAAAAGAGACTTAGTATTTAGAAGAATGACAGTGAGCCAGGAGCTAAACTAGTCAAGAAAAGAGAAGGTATAATGCAGGGTGCAGTAGGTGCCAGCAAACATGAGGGTTTACAGACAATATAATCTGTTAATAGACAAGTTTTAAAGAGAACAAGAGAATGGTTCAAGACAACTGCCCCATCTCCAGGCTCCTGGTTCTAGTCAGTGGAACCAGGCTCCCTCTTCACTCCTGTTCAATGGAGTAGGTCTGAGCAGGAAAATGGTTTGTCTGTTTGTTTGTTTGTTTTTAGAGACAGGGTCTCACTATGTTGCCTAGGCTGGCCCTGAACTGGGCTCAGGGATCCTCCTGCCTCCATCTCTCAAGTAGCTGGGACTGCAGGTGTATACCACCATCCCTGGCCAGGAAATGTAGTTTCAAGTCTCAGTGCATAGGACTCCCCACTGATCCTTGATGGCATCATCAGAAAAAAATGAAATATTTAATTGCCAATGTATAAGAGAGTCACAGGGGAAGCAGCATCCTCAGCAAAATACGAAGTAGACAAAATGTTCAGAGAAAGAACAAACAAGGATACAGGAAATTTTGCTGATGATAGACTGTGAATTCCACTGGGTTGCACAATGGCAAGATTTCAAGAGTTGAAGAGGATTGAAAAAAATAGTAAATACACCAAATCTTGTGGGGACGTGAGTATCACCTGGGAGACTGAGTAACTGACATAAAAAGGGAAAAGGGATAAAGAACATAATGAGATTAGTCCTGCTGGAGTAATGCAAGTGGTGGTGTCAAAGCTATGAATATTGGAGGAAGGAATGTGGTATTTGAAGCTCCCTGACAAAGGAAGACAACAGTTTGGGGAATCATGCTCTTGGTCTCAGTACAAAGGGCTTAATAATGGTTAATTATTAAGGTTTAATAATATTAAACCTTAATAATGGCTTGCAAGGAAACTGTAATGCACTTGTAAGGTGTCATAGAATTTTTTAAAACTATTAAATAGTTTTAGATTAGAAGAATAATTTTAGATTAAATAGTTCTAGGTTAGAATAGTGCTTAGCATCTAATAAGCACTCACAGATAGGCTTTCATTAGCTAATCAAATGTAAAATACAAGTATTGTGCCCCCCAAAAAAAAGAGATTCATTTATAGATTCATTTCCTCAGCTATTAATAAATGGATTCCCAAGTGACTTCAGGAAAACCTGTACCAAGATAAAATTCAGAAAACTCATTTGAGAAAAAGGAGGAAGTCCTTGAGAAGGTAAAGTCCTATATAGTATCCATCAATCTGATAACTAGCTCTTCTCTAAAAAAGTACCACCAGCGGCAGGGAGCAGAGGCTCACACCCGTAATCCCAGCACTTTGGGAGGCCAAGGCGGGCAGATCACCTGAGGTCAGGAGTTCAAGACCAGCCTGGCCAACATGGTGAAACCCCGTCTCTACTAAAAATACAAAAGTTAGCCAGGCGTGGTAGTGTGCGCCTGTAATCCCAGCTATTCAGGAGGCTAAGACAGGTGAATAGCTTGAACCTGTGAGGCGGAGGTTTCAGTGAGCCAAGATTGCACTACAGCCTGGGCAACAAGAGCGAAACTCCGTCTTTAAAAAAAAAAAACAACAAAGGACCATTAGCACTTTGAATGCTTTTCTCCATGCATCCCACTTCAATGGTAGATTAACTTACTCATCCAACAAGCAAATATTGAGCACCTATTATGTGCCAAGTACTATTTCCAGAAACTGAAATACATCAGGAATCAAAACAAATATCCCTGCCCTAGTGGAAAGAGATCAACAACAAACAGTATATATATTAATTATATGATATGTCAGAACATAAGTGTTATAGAAAAAAGTAAAACAGTGCAAATATTAGAGGAAAGGGGCCTGAAATCCAAGTGTAAATAAATAGGGTAAGTAGATATCCAAAGTGTTCTCCAATAACATCCAGAGAAAAGGCCCTAAGACCTTTCCATTTAGTTCTTGCCACTACTTTGCATTAATTTTATTAAATTCTTTTTTTCAATTTTTTTCTCTTCAAGCCACCAATTCTACTCTATTTTACTTCAGCAGTAGATAATAGCTAACATTTATCAAACATTTACCACATAGCATTGTTCTAAGTGTTTTTAAAAGATTAAATAATTACATCCTCACAACAGATGTATGAAATAGGTGTTCCTTTTGTCTCTATTTTACAAGGCAGAAAACTGAGGCACAAAAACATTAAGCAAAATTTCCCAAGATCACGTGGTTAGCAAGTAGCAGAGCCCTGGAGAAACATGTATAATACATATTCCCTACTATGAAATTGAAGAACAGCCTGGGCAACATGGCAAAACTCCATCTCCACAAAAATACAAAAAGTTGGCTCATGCCTGTAATCCCAGCACTTTGGGAGGCCAAGTCAGGTGGATCACCTGAGGTCAGGAGTTTGAGACCAGCCTGATCAACATGGTAAAACCCTGTCTCTACTAAAAATACATAAATTAGCCAGGTATGGTGGCACATATCTGTAGTCCCAGCTACTCGGGAGGCTGAGGCAGGAGAACTGCTTGAACCCGGAAGGCGGAGGCTGCTGTGAGCCAAGATTGTACCATTGCACTCCAGCCTGGACAACGGAGTGAGACTCTGTCTCAACAATAACAACAAAAAATTAGCTGAATGGGTGGCATGGACCTATAGTGCCAGCTACTTGGGAGGCTAAGGTGGGAGGATTACCTAAGCCCGGGAGGTCGAGGCTGTAGGGAGCCAAGATCTCGCCACTGCACTCCAGCCTAGGTGACAGAGTGAGACCCTGTCTCAAAAAAAAGAAAAGAAAGACAGAAAAGACAGAGAGAAAGAGAGAGAGAGAGAGAGAGAGAGAAAGAAAGAAAAGAAAAGAAAAGAAAAGAAAAGAAAAGAAAAGAAAAGAAGAAAAGAAAAGAAAGAAAAGAAATTTAGGAACATTCAGGGCCGGGCGTGGTGGCTTACGCCTGTAATCCCAGCACTTTGGGAGGCTGAGGCAGGCAGATCACGAAGTCAGGAGATCAAGACCACGGTGAAAGCCCGTCTCTACTAAAAATACAATAAATTAGCCAGGTGCAGTGGTGGGTGCCTGTAGTCCCAGCTACTCAGGAGGCTGAGGCAGGAGAATGGCGTGAACCCGGAAGGTGGAGTTTGAAGTGAGCCAAGATCGCGCCACTGCACTCCAGCCTGGGCGACAGAGTGAGACTCCATCTCAAAAAATAAAAACAACAACAAAAAAACATTCAGGGTTGGGTGGGAGCAATAGCTCACGTCTGTAAATCCCAGCGCTTTTGGGAGGCCAAGGTGGGAGGTTTGCTTGAGCCCAGGAGTTCAAGGCTGCAATAAGCTATGATCGCGCCACTGCACTCCAGCCTGGAAAACAGAGGAAGATCCTGTCTCCAAAATAAAAAAAAAGAGTAATATTCAGCACAAACTGTTTCAAGTTTTCTCACCTCTAATAAACAGACTCTCTTACAGTATACATATAAAAAATATGAATGCTCCTATTATATTGTTTTCTGGCCATTTTTACAGTTATTTTCTTGACTAAATAGTTTTTCTGTTGTTGTTGTTTTTGTTTGTTTGTTTTTGAGACAGAGCCTCACTCCGTTACCCAGTCTGGAGTGCAGTGCCACAATCTCCGCTCACTGCAACCTCCACCTCCCGGGTTCAAGTGATTCTTGTGCCTCAGCCTCCCAAGTAGCTGGAATTACAGGCACACACCATCATGCCCAACTAATTTCAGTATTTTTATTAGAGACGGGGTTTCGCCACGTTGGCCAGGCTGGTCTCAAACTCCTGACCTCACGTGATCTGCTCACCGTGGCCTCCCATAGTGGTGGTGTTACAGGTGTGAGCCACTCTGCCAGGTCAACTGAATAGTCTTTATCACAGTCTCTACTTAACATCTTCCTTAACCTCCCCACAATCTGATTTATATTACCATTCTTCGTGTACTGAAACTGCTTTAATGTGGTCAGTGACCCTCACACCACCAAGCCAAAAGATTCTTTCTCTATTCTCATTCTCCTCAAACTTTGTATTGGACTATGTCCACCTCTGTGCCCTTCTTCCTGAAACCTCCTTGGGTACCTAGAAGCAACACTACCCTGAATCTTCCTATTCCTCTCTCTCTCTCTCTCTTTGACCTTTCCCTTAGAAAATCTCTTCCTTTGGATTCTGAGACTTAAACTTTTCTATCTTCCTTTTACCTCTCCTACTGTTCCTTTAATAGTACCTTTTTCACTTCTACCCCTGAAAGGTAGGAACCCCAAAAGTTTAAGTTGAGTCCATTGTTCTTCTCTTTTTTTCTTTTTTTGAGACAGAGGCTCTGTCACCCAGACTGGAGTGAAGTGGCACAATCACAGCTCACTGCAGCCTCAATCTCCCAAGCTCAAGCAATCCTCCCCACTCAAACTCCCAGGTAGCTGGGATTACATGAGTGCCTCCACCAAGCCTGGATAATTTTTCTTTTTTTTTTTTAAAGAAATGGAGTCTCACTATAATTGCCCAAGATGGTCCTGAACTCCTGGGCTCAAGCTGTCTTCCAGCCTGGGACTCCCAAATTTTGGGGATTACAGGCGTGAGCCACTGCACCGAGCTCTTTTTTATATTCCAATAGGGTCAGGCACAGTGGCTCATGCCTATAATCCCAGCACTTTGGGAAGCCGAAACAGGTGAATTGCTTGAGGCCAGGAGCTCAAGACCAGCCTGGTCAATATGGTGAAACCCCACCTCTACCAAAAAATACAATAATTGGCCAGGCATAGTGGCACGTGCCTGTAGTCCCAGCTACTCAAAAGGCTAAGGTAAGAGAATCGCTTGGACCCAGGAGACGGAGGTTGCGGTGAGCCAAGATCGTGCCACTGCACTACAGCCTGGGTGACAGAGTGAGACCCCTGTCTCAAAATAAAAATAAAAATAAAATAGATTCTTACAGTCTCTTTTAAGGTTCATTCATCCAATAAGCATTTATTGAGCATCTACCATCAACCAGGTTCTGTTTGGGTTGCTTAAAATAGATTAGTGAACAAAACAGACCAAAAAAAATCCTCTCTGCATATAGTGAAATAATTCTGTGCTACCAAGGACACTCAAAACTATCTTCCCCTAAATACTATTTTAAACACATCACTCTCATGGCTTAAAAACAACAATAACAACCTTGCAATGATTCCCCTCTTATCAGTCACGTCTAATTTTCTATGCCTTAGTTCAAAACACCTGATAATCATTTTCTATTGTATCCATACGGGTTCATTTTCCATTACTCTCTGATTCAAGGGAATTCCAGGCAGGCCAATCTTCTGATTACCCCTCAAACACATTCCTTATATTTCTATGTGGTCAAGTGACTACTGAAAATGTATATTTAGTACTTAGAAATTTTTTTACAAGTGTACTGAATTAATAGAGAAATTCAAAGATGAATGTTTTTGATTCCTTCAAATGCATAAAAATAGCAAACACTTACACAAAGCTACTATGTGCCAAACACTATTCCAAGCACTTTATATACATTAACCCATTTATTCCACACAACAATCCTGGTATCTCCATTTTACAAATGAGGAAGCTGAGGCCCAAAGATGGTAAAGTAACAACCTAGGTCTCACAGATAGTAAGTGGTAGAGCCAACATTCATACTTAGGAAGCCTGGTTCCATACTATCCAGCATACTCCCAGCAGAAGTAATAAAAACAAATAGAGTTCAAAACTGAAACTGAAAACTATATTCAACTATAAAAAGTTACGTATAAGTTAATCCTTTACTCCAAATCCTCTAATATGTCAAGGTTAAATTATAGAATTTAATAGTATATAATAAAAACCACAATCTACAAACATGAATACACCATATATCATTCAGAGTTCCCCAAAGCTGCTAGGCATGACAAAGAATATATGGTGACACAGGTCTAACTTGTGTTCTTTCATTGGCATGCATATATTAAAGTATTTTGCTGTCATCCTTGCTTTCATCAGAATCAAAATAGATTTGAATACAATCTTCAAGGGTTTTTATTTGTTTGTTTGTTTGTTTTTGAGATGGACTCTTGCTCTGTCGCCCAGGCTGGAGTGCAATGGCATGGTCTTGGCTCACTGCAACCTCCGCCTCCTAGGTTCAAGTGATTCTCCTGCCTCAACCTCCCGAGTAGCTGGAATTACAGGCGCATGCCACCACGCCTGGCTAATTTTTCTATTTTTAGTAGAGACAGGGTTTCACCATGTTGCCCAGGCTGGTCTCAAACTCCTGACCTCGTGATCCACCCACCTCGGCCTCCCAAAGTGCTAGGATTAAAAGACTGCCAGCTTTACTTTTTGGAAGCAAAATTCACATATAGGACTGGGTCCTGTATGGCAGAAAAAAATTTAGTAGAAGCAAAAACAATCCCCAAAGCATTTAACTGATATAGGTACTCTTCAACCTCTCACCAACTTTTCGGCTAAAGGATCCTTTAAAAGGTTTCTAAGGACTCATCGAGAATTCAGTTTTTTTATAACTGATTACATAAAATTAAAATCCAAAGGCAGAGGTTCTTTCATAAAACAATCCTGACATATTAAAAGATAGGGGGTGCCTAACCACAACATTATTATTTTCTCCTCTTTCCAGTTTTCCCTGCTCTTCAGGCAGAGAAAAGACATGAATTTGTCAGGTTTTGAGATGGAGAGATTAAAATTAACAAACCAGGACAGGGACACTAGTTTGATTTGGAAAAGGCGAGACTAGACTGTATGTAGCCTTTCCAATTAGTAATGACAGCCTAACTAGAAAAGAAAAGGTATGTAGATAAAAGCAGCCAAAAAAACAATGCCATCAATGCCTTAGGCAAAAATCCACAGCAGCTACTATTCCCCACTTTATTTTCTGCCTCTCCTCCCTTTTCCTGGGTAAGGAAAGCACCCAAAGCACCCCCAAGGCCACTCACAGAAAACCAATTTCTTCCCAAGCATTGTATGAATAAAAAAAAAAAAACATAAACTATTAATAATTTGAGATTAATTCAATTTACTCTCAAATTTTCGAACTGTTTGGAAAAGATTTTTTAAACAGGGAGTCGTTTTCTCCTCTCTTCACCCACAGTAACCCACTATGACACTCATAAAGTCATCCCATACTCCAAGGGATTAAATACAAATTTCCTGGGGAAAACACTGGATTCGGCAGCTATCACTGAAGCTATTCCCAAATACTAAGGTTCTCCTGTATACCCCATATTTGATATTTTCTTCTCTCCCACATGCACTGGTGACAAGAAGATGTATAATCCTTCTCAAGATTCTCTACACAAAGGAGACCTCAATTCAAATCTCAAATTTAAAATTAAAACCCCTTGTTAAAACAAACCCCCCAAGGAGAAGGCAATGGCTTTCTAGTCTAGTGTTCATTTTCAACAGCATACACGACCAGCTAAATAAGGAAGTTTTAAAATGTCAAAAATTTTTCTGTCATATTACTAGAATGAAAGAGGTCTAAGGGTAGAGGTGATGCCAATGAAAAACAGATTATTTCCCAATAATGTACTATATTGCATCATCTTAATCATTATGAGTATTTCCCAAGTCACCAAAAGGTACATGGCATTATGATAGGTCTAATATTTTATAGTAACAAGAAAGAAAATGGTAAAATTAAGTTTAATTTTAAAATTATAAGCACAGTTGAGATGTTTTCAGACACAACTGTGGGAAACTTTGAGATCCACATGCTAAATACAGTAGAGGAGGAATACCTGAGACATTAAAGGAAGCATGAAGATAATAAGTGGCAATACAGTATTCTTCATCTACCTCATTTACAAAGCAATAAACAAGAAACCTATTTTTTCTCCCAGCTTTAAAATAAAATGTAAAATTTTCCTTCACCAAACAAAGTATGCCATCCAGAAGTACACAACAGACCCAGAAAGTTGGCTTAATGCAGGGTCTACAAACCAAAACAAAGAATAAAAAAATAACTTCAAAGGTAGCAGAACTTAAGAAAAAAAAAAATCCAACCAAAACATATACAGCTGATGTTTAACCAGACCTATTTTTTAATAATACCTGTGCAAAACAAAGATATCAAAGTAAATGAAAGGATAAGTTTTCATTTCACAATCTCCCTATATACTTCCTCAGCTCGCAGACCTAGCCTTATCCATCCTTAAAGGCAGCTGGTAGTCAGGAATATTTAATGCCCTACTTCATCAGAATTTTCTTTAGCTCTGATCAGGCCATTATTAAAGTCATTCAGTAATATTTACTAGTTATAGCTATTCAAATGTGAGTAGTCTCCTAATGACCATTCTGAACTAATATACACATAGGAAGCAGGTAAGGCCTAAATGTCTCTTTTACACATGAAGTATGTTCATTTCTCTTACTGTAATAAAGAATATTTCTTTATTTTCCAAGCTCCTATTCTTCAGTGAATATCTTTAAAATCATTTAAAAACACTGGTAGCTATTGTCTACTGAAGTTTTTTTTTTGGGGGGGGGGATGGAGTTTCACTCTGTAGCCCAGGCTGGAGTGCAGTGGTGCCATCTTGGCTCACTGCAACCTCTGCCTCCCAGGTTCAAGTAATTATCCCAGCCTCAGCCTCCAGAGTAGTGCACACCACCACGTCCAGCTAATTTTTTTGTATTTTCAGTAGAGACGGGATTTCACTATGTTGGTCAGGCTGGTCTCGAACTCCTGACCTCAAGCAATCCTCCCAGCTCAGCTTCCCAAAGTGCTGGGATTACAGGTGTGAGCCACCACACCAGGCCTACTAAAACTTTTTGAGGCTGTTATTTGAGTAATCATCTATCACTTCCTTCACAAAAGCTGGGCTTGGATAACAAATTGCAGTTTACTATCAAAGACAAATAGACTACATTTCCTCAGTTCTCTAAAACCTTGATGTCACTTTAGGGCATGAGGGACTAAAGAGAAGATGGAATCAATTATCTGACAAATCCTGTAGAATTTCCATCCTAACATCTCTCAGAATAGCTCCTTACCTCAGTGGTTTGGTCTCTAATTTTTCAAACAAAACTCAACTGTCAACCCCAAAATATGCTCCACACTACTGAAAGAGTAATCTTTCTGAAAACCACTTTCATCATGTTTTCTCCTGCTCCCTATCAACCTCTACTGGCTTCTTATTGCTTAGCACATTAAATTCAACCTGACACCAATACACCTTTCATAATCTAGTTCTACCCTACTTATATAAATTTATCTGCCACCATTCCCAGTAATTAACACTTTATTCCATTGAGATCAGACTCCTTACATCCCTCTCACATCATGCTGGCCCCTACCAAGTGCTTGCTCATTCTTTACTGTGGTCTAAATGTCTCCTCCACAACTTATATTGAAATTTAATTGCCAGTGTGATGGTATTAAGAGGTGAGGCCATTAAGAGGTGATTAGGCTATGAGGGCTCTACCCTCATCAGTGATAATGCCATAGTAATGGAAGTAGGTTCCTGATAAAAAGCAAGTCCTGCCCTCTCTGTTCTTGTTCTCTTGCTCTCCTACCTTACACCATGGGATGACATAGCATGAAGGCCCTTGCCAGATGCCAGCACCATGTTCTGGTTCTTCTCAGTCTCCAAAACCATGAGCCAAATACATTTCTGTTGATTATAAGTATCCAGTCTGCGGTATTCTGTTATAGCAGCATAAAATGGACAAAGACAAGCTTCTATCCCCTATATAGAACGTACATAATATTCTCCTTCTGGAGATGCTAGCCTATACAATCTTTATCCAAGTCTCATCTTCTTCAGGAAGCCTCACTCCTACAACTTCAGTCTGAAGATATCCCTATACTAACAGACTGGACTCATACTACATGTAGCACACATTATTTGTACACTGCTTTGGACAGTGCTAATTATATCATTATGAAAGTATTCCTGACAAGATAAATTCTACGAAGAGGTTGTGCCAAATTTTCCAAGAAGTGGTTCCATAAGCAAAGTCTATTTGAAAAATTGATTAAGGCCGGGTGCAGTGGCTCAGGCCTGTAATCTCAACACTTTGGGAGGCCGAAGCAGGTGGATCACCTGAGGTGAGGAGTTCGAGACCAGCCTGGCCAACATGATGAAACCTTGTCTCTACTAAAAATACAAAAACTTAGCCAGGTGTGGTGGCGGGCACCTGTAATCCCAGCTACTCAGGAGACTGAGGCAGGAGAGTCGCTTAAACCCAGGAGGTGAAGGTTGCAGTGAGCCGAGATCATACCACTGTACTCCAGCCTGAACAACAAGAAAACTCCATCTCAAAAAAAAAAAAAAAAAGGAAAAAGAAAAGTTGATTAAATAATCCCGATTGTGGATCACACCTATGATCCTAGCACTTTGGGAGGCTGAGGCAGGCAGATGACCTGAGGTCAGGAGTTCAAGACCAGCCTGGCCAACATGGTGAAACCCTGTCTCTACCAAAAATATAAAAATTAGCTGGGCATGGTGGCACACGCCTGTAGTTCCAGCTACTCGGGAGGCTGAGGCAGGAGAACTGCTTGAACCCAGGAGGCAGAGGTTGCAGTGAGCTGGGATGGCACCACTGCCACTCCAGCCCGGGTGACAGAGTGAGACACCATCTCAAAATAAATAAATAAAGACATTTTATTATATCATGGCACAGTGGCTCACACCTGCAATCCTAGCACTTTGGGAGGCTAAGAGGATCACTTAAGCCCAGAAGTTTGAGACTACCCTGGGCAACAGGGTGAGACCCCATTTCCACAAAAAAATAAGAAAATTAGCTGGGTATGGTCCCATGCCTATAGTCAGAGTAACCTGAGAGGCTGAGGTGGGAGAACTGCTTGAACCCAGGAGTTCAAGGCTACAATGAGCTAGGATCGTGCCACTGCACTCCAGCCTGGGCAACAAAGACCATCTCAAAAGAAAAAAAAAAGAAAAAAAAAGTTCTAGGCCGGGCGCGGTGGCTCAAGCCTGTAATCCCAGCACTTTGGGAGGCCGAGGCGGGTGGATCACGAGGTCAGGAGATCAAGACCATCCTGGCTAACATGGTGAAACCCCGTCTCTACTAAAAATACAAAAAACTAGCCGGGCGTGGTGGCGGGCGCCTGTAGTCCCAGCTACTCGGAGGCTGAGGCAGGAGAATGGCGTGAACCTGAGAGGCGGAGCTTGCAGTGAGCCGAGATCGCGCCACTGCACTCCAGCCTGGGTGACACAGCGCGAGACTCCGTCTCAAAAAAAAAAAGGCCGGGCGCGGTGGCTCAAGCCTGTAATCCCAGCACTTTGGGAGGCCGAGACAGGCGGATCACAAGGTCAGGAGATCGAGACCATCCTGGCTAACACGGTGAAACCCCGTCTCTACTAAAAATACAAAAAAAACTAGCCGGGCGAGGTGACGGGCCGCCTGTAGTCCCAGCTACTGGGGAGGCTGAGGCAGGAGAATGGCGGGAACCCGGGAGGCGGAGCTTGCAGTGAACTGAGATCCGGCCACTGCACTCCAGCCTGGGTGACAGAGCCAGACTCCGTCTAAAAAAAAAAAAAAAAAAGTTCTAGTATGAATGAAACAAAGTAATGACTAAGATTTGATACTCTTTGAAGCTGAGTAACAGCTACATGGTGGTTCATATCTACTTTTGCACTTGTTTAAAAATACCAAAAGTTCCTGTTTTTAAAAGTACTAATAACGTCTTTATATCATTTTAAATGACAAAACCAAAATATAACATTTTCTTTACCCAAGGAATATGTCGGTCCCTACTGGCAGTAAGAAAAATGTTTGCAGAAAGATTTAATGCAGAATCCTAATTCTCATCTAAGAATTAATAAAAGTTGGAGGAAAAAATATAATCACACAGACGGGATTTCCATGAAAAGAAAAATTAATCCTAATGACTAAAAGCAACACTGTTTATATTATAAATCTTCATTCAATTAGAGAATTCACAAGAGGGTCCACCCAAATAATAGATGAAAATTTAAAACTTCAGAAAAACTCTTAAGCAAAACATGGGAGGCAGAAAATAAAGGGGAAAAAAAGGAAAAAAGTTGCTACAACCAATGTTCAATAACCCGAATCAGTCAACGTTATTTTAGAAAATTCACAATCTGAAAACACCTAATGCTCTAAGGGAATGGATTAAAAAGTTCTTAAATAATCAGAAAATTAGCACTTCCACTCTATTCCAAAGACTGAAAAACATGCTTAGAAAATTTCAGATATTTGGATTAATGACCATGTATCTGTTTGTTGCTATCAAGAAATGCTCCACCCCTTTGAAATTTCAGTCTAACTGCTTTTCAAAATTCAATCACTACTTTGCTGACATCATTCACTAATTGCTTCCAAAAGCGGTAATATAATATCTACTAATTTTTTTTTCTTTTTTTTTTAGACAAAGTCTTACTCCGTCTCCCAGGCTGGAGTACAATGGCGCAATCTCAGATCACTGCAACCTCTGACTCCCAAGTTCAAGTGATTCTCCTGCCTCAGCCTCCCGAGGAGCTGGGATTACAGGTACATGCCACCACACTCAGCTAATTTTTGTATTTTTAGTAGAGATGGGGTTTCACCATGTTGGCCAGGCTGGTCTCGAACTCCTGACCTCGTGATCGGCCCACCTGGGCCTCCCAAAGTGCTGGGATTACAGGCGTGAGTCACCGTGCCTAGTCACATCTACTATTTTTAAGTGAAAGCATTTTATTCTACTAATTACACTGCTTTTTTGCCTTGACATTTTTTCCAAACTGGTTTTAGGCATATCCACAAGCCAATTTTGATTATTTTGATTTCAAATTCTACTCCATAATTGCTTTAAAACTCAAGAGGTGAGATTTTAGTAGCCATACTTTTAAAAAGTTATTTTTGAACAGTTATCTGACATACACACCTATACAAATAGCAAGACTTATCCTAACAGCAATATACCATCTGCCCATCACCCAAAGCAATTAAAGCTTAAAACAAGACAACTCTCCTGTATGAACAGAGTTTAATAATAAGTCATACTTGAGGCCGGGCACAGTGGCTCACACCTGTAATCTAGCACTTTGGGAGGCTGAGGCAGGCAGATCATGAGGTCAGGAGTTCGAAACCAGCCTGGCCAACATGGTGAAACCCCTGTCTCTACTAAAAATACAAAAATTAGCTGGGTGTAGTGGCGGGCATTTGTAATCCCAGCTACTTGGGAGGCTGAGGCAGAAATGCTTGAACCCGGGGGGCAGAGGCTGCAGTGAGCCAAGATCACACAGCTACACTCCAGCCTGGGTGACAGAGCAAGAGTCCGTCTCGGGAGGGGGGTAAAGAAAAAATTCCATACTCACAAATAAACCTGTTAAGAGGAAAAATAAACTTATACTCAAACCGTGTTATACCATCCTTAAAGTTAGGTTTTCCTACCAAATAAATGTAACCATCTTCTTTTTGGTAGCTTGTAATTTCTCTCTTCTGATAAACAAAAAATATGCTACTAAAATCTAAGTACTAAAATCTAAGGGGCCAAAATAGTGGTGACATTTTCTATAAACTTCATAATTAAATAATAAAAGAATCATATCATACAAAAGACATGTGTTGGCCAGGTGCAGTGGCTCACGCCTGTAATCCCAGCACTTTGGGAGGCCGAGGCAGGCAGACCACGAAGTCAGGATATCGAGACCATCCTGGCTAAAACGGTGAAACCCCGTCTCTACTAAAAATACAAAAAAAAATTAGCTGGGCGTGGTGGCGGGTGCCTGTATTCCCAGCTACTAGGGAGGCTGAGGCAGGAGAATGGTGTGAACCCGGGAGGTGGAGCTTGCAGTGAGCAGAGATTGTGCCATTGCGCTCCAGCCTGGACGACAGAGCGAAACCCCGTCTCAAAAAAAAAAAAACAAATGTATCATAGAACCAGTTAGATTCTATTATAGTAGAAAAGTTGACATTTACCACATAATCTTTTCTAATAAAGAAGTCCACATAACAAGATTAAAAATAATTGTGAAGTTCTTTTGGAAAACCACTAAACGCATGATTAAAAAGTCCCACATATCTTCTTTCCTTGCATTACAAAAATAACTGGGTAAATTATGCTAGCTTTTTAATTTGCGTACTCGACTTTTGAGAAAAATATGAATATACTATAATCTTTAAAATATTGAGGATATTGCCACCTTTTATTCAGGAATGGATATTTGCAGATTTTTCCTAATATCTTTGAGGTAACATAAAACATTACAAAATCTCAGAATGTGTTAAACAAGTTTTATCCAATACATGCTATTCCAGTGGGATAAAAACCATTTACAAGTTCCATTTAGATTAAGAAATCCTTTGAGAAAAGTATGTAGTACATTCTAGTTATACTGTTTCTAGAACAGCAAAAATCTCTATAACCTATTTCCCTACTGTTTTCTTCAGAACCTGAATGTAATGTAACTTCCTTCACAAAGAGTCAAGACAGTATTATAGTTACTGTGAGAGAGCTAACTAACTGAATTTTCACCAGAGGCTGAAGTTTTCACAAATTAAAACCATTTTACTTAAATGATCTATAAAAATAATAACACTAAGGTTAAATATATTTAATTGAGTACTATTTGCAGTCACATTAGAAAATTTAATTTTAGGCCCAGCATGGTGGCTCACGCCTGTAATCCCAACCCTTTGGGAGGCCAAGGTGGACAGATCACGAGATCAGGAGTTTGAGACCAGACTGACCAACATGGTAAAACCCCGTCTCTACTAAAAATACAAAACTTAGCCGAGCGAGCTGGCGCACGCCTGTAATCCCAGCTATTCAAGAGACTGAGGCAGGAGAATCGCTTGAACCCGGGAGGCGGAGGTTGCAGTGAGCCCAGATCGCACCACTGCACTCCAGTCTGGGTAACAGAGTGAGACTTTGTCTCAAAAAAAAAAAAGAGAGAGAAAGAAAAGAAAATTTAATATTTTTCTCACACAAAACAACAAAAAGATAAATTTATTAAACTGAAGAATATAGATTCCTTTTAAAGCCAAGAGTAGAGTGGGGAAAAAAGGGAAGATTTCTAAATCCAAACTGCTTAAACTGATAAGATTTTTTTTATTCCTTTAAAGCACACAAAATCATTTTTAAAATAAAACTCCCTTAAAGCTAGGAGTTCATCCTCTGGCAACACCCTCTTTCTTTAACAAAGTAATGAGTTGCAAGTTATCGCTAGTACTCCCTTTTAGACTCAAGTTGAAGGGCAATACAAAAACAATTTTATTTTTCTGTACTTTGTTATTTGAGTATAACTGTCTCATCCTAATTTTATAATAAGCCAACTTTAAGCGATTCATATTCAAAACATTCTTACAGAAATAATCTATTGATCTCAAGAATTCAACTATTGAACCTGGTAGAAAGTATTCCAAATTATCAAAAGAAACCATGAAAGTATGAAGCTGTAGCGTTCATAACGTTAGATCAAAAAACTTAAACCACACAAAAATATTTAGAAATCTCAGCTCCCTATTTCTTATCAAAATACTAAAGAACTTTAGATGTCTTCTTTAAAGGTACTAAAGATACAAAAGTAAATTCCTTTTGACTTCAGAGGGCCGAAATGGAGAATTCGGTAACTGCAAGCAAAAAGTATGAGGGGAGAAAATTACTTGAGAAAATATTTCGTGAGACAAACACCATTAAAAAAAAAAAAAAAAAAAAAGACGTATTAAAATCATTTACTCCCTTCTACCAGACAAACAGTCCTCTCCTAGAACTCAACTGCTTACAATTCAGCCAAGTATGATTGCCAAGAGTTTCTAAACCTGTGTTAGGATTGTTCAAAGTGGAAAGCTTCTCCACCAGTGTATTACAACAACAAAAAGTATATTTTTTAGAGTTAAAGATCAACTATTAAATACACTCCTCTGATAAACTAAATGTAAGCGATTTAAAAAAAAAAACTCAACTTGTAACTTAGGACAAAGTTTGCTATATAAATTGCTTGCAGTTCTAAGAGTATTTATTTGGTCCCCCAAATTGGGGCTTAAGTGGCTGAAAGAAAAAAGTTTTATAGACAGGTTTTCTAACCTTAGTTTACATTTGGTAAAACAGACCATTTATCACAATCAAGTGAACATAATGCCAAATGTTAAGATTCCAAATTTTACAGGTAAAATTTGTAAAAATTACAATAACCCACTAATGGACTGCCACATGAGACTGTCACTGATGTTCAACATTTTTACATATATCTTAAGAATGCAATGTCATGTATGTCATGTTCAAACTTGGGATGTATGTATTTGCACTATGTAATCCTGGTTGCTTTTCTGGTAATTCTTTATCTCACAGTGGTCTGATTATAGCCAGGGCTGCTTCTTCCCATTATACCATTAGTCAGTATATCTTAATTTTGCTTTCACCAAAACATGGACATCATAAGCCACCTCTTGCTTCTAGTTTTCTGCTTTTTACTGTAGATAACAATGACAGTGAGTTCTACCAAATGCATGTATGTGCACAGCTTTGTCATTCTTTTCCCAGCCCCCTTCTTTTCTATGAGAAAAATACGAGAAACTTAGGTTTATATAAAAACATCGATTTTTCTTTTGCATACATACCTAATGGATTTTCAAGAGAAGACAATTTATTCAGATAACTATCATCCTAGAAATGTCAAGAGAACTTCCCAAATCCAAAAATAAGAAGTAAATCTGATAATAACTGGAAAGGAAATTTCCACTCAAATCATAAATAAAATGTCATCAGTTAAGCTGAACATCAATAAAACTCAGTCAAAAATCAAGTCTCAATACAGAACCCACATATAACCCGCATGTAATCAAAATATCACTTATATTTGCTAGCGGAGTTCACAGATGAATTCTGTATGTGCGCCAAATTTATCTTATTTTGAAATGCTGGGGTTAATATTAGTATAAATCAGAGCCCACACGAAGTGTCCTGGGCAGAGACAATCCAAAGAACGCTTAGTAGCATGGTAAAAACCGGTCCAAAATGAAAAAAAAAGAAAAGAAAAAAGCCACGTCCTAACACAACAGAGCGAATAAGCGACAAATAGATCACTGAAAGCAAAACGAAAACGGTCCCCTCCGGAGTAGACTGAATAAAAGATCTTTACTCATAACGTTTAATACTATCCGACCTCACTTCATTCACTTCCCAACTTCCTTTACTTTTCAAGGGCCACCACGGGGCATCCCTTTTTCTGGAAGTGTATATGGAAAGGATCTGTACAGGAAAGAGGGAAGGAACAGACAATTCTCAAGAAGGCTAAGAAACAGGTGGGTTAGCAGGAGCAGAAGCATAATCTAGACACTTAAGGGGCAGCTTTAAGATGACAGATGTGGTGGAAGGAAAGACTGCAAATCGGAAGAAGCCCTAGGGTGGCAGATACACTGTGGGCTGATTGCAAGCACCAAAGGGGGGCAAAGGCTAACTCCAGAGTGGTAGCAGTGGAGCAAAAAACAAGCAGCAGGACGGGTGGGCAATGAGCAGTGGGATTAACGAGCAGCAGCAGCAACACGGGTCAGAGTGGAAGTGATGGCTTTGGTCTTGGGAGACGGGGGCCAGTGGGAAAGGACGTCAGACAGGGAATAGGGGGTTGGGGAAACAAGGAGGACTGAGACCTAAGAATCCTGCCCCTATGAAAATGCAGGGGGAAAAGCTGGAGACCAAAAGCCGCCTCGGCTCCCCAATTAAAGAAATTCTCGAAGGAGAGTCGCCGCTTGCCGCCGCGCTGCCTTCTGACCCGCTCGCTTTTCCTGATGGTAACTGCTGTGGCGTAAAGAGAGGGAGGAAGAGGAGGAGGAGGAAGAAGACCAAGGAGGAGGAGGGTGAAGATGAGGCGGGGGGGGGGGAGAAAGGGGGGTGCGGCCTGTACAGTCCCAGCGAAGCCTCCGCTCTCTCGTAGCCGGTCAGCCCCGGGTTTCCCCTAAGCCCAGCCCCGCATAGACTCACCCGCCTGCCTTGCCTCGCTTTTCCCTCAGCCGACTCCACGCGCTGCCGCGTCCTCACAAGAAACCACCGAACGAGCGTCGGGGAAAAAACTCTTCAGAACCGGGCCTGATTGCTTCAGTGAGTCCGACCTTTACGGCTGAGAGAGAGACTCTCAGCTTTCGGTGGGTTCCACAGCCAGACGGGCCACCATCTTACATTAGGATAAGACTCCTCCGGCCTCCCGTGCGCAGGCGCACGCCGATCCGGCCAGGAGGGGCGGGGGAGGGGCGGGAGGAGCGGCGGGCGGCTGAGTGGGAGGTTGCGGTGGCCGCTCCCGCAGCACCCTGGGAGTTGGAGTCCTCGGAGGGTAACCGCCCAGGGGCACGCCGGGAGTTGAAGTCCTCTCTCAGAGGGCGGAGGAGATCGCCCACCTCACGTGGCTGCTGGACTGAGCCTTTCTTCGTGTTCTGCTTCCTTCTCTGCGCGCGTGTGCTACTTCAATGTCATTTGGTCGGCGGTTTTCACTAGTCATTCTGTGTCCTCGGTGTTTTTGGAAATGTGCGACCCCAAGACTGGGGCGAGGCTAGACAATTTTTCTGGGAGCCCGGAATGTTTCTTCTCTGCCCCGCCCACCAGGGGATATCTAAAGGGGGCGGGGTGGAGGTGGAGGCAGGTTGGGGGCGAAGAGCGCGGGATTTGATCTAGGGTAAGAATTTGATACAGACTTGGCGTCTGTTTGCGAAACAAGGAGGAAACAGACGCCCGTTTAATTCATTTCCCTGTCCTTGCGCATTTGGGGGCCACCACCCTTGATCCCTTCTTCACTGTAAAATCGCCGGTGAAGAAATATACTAAATTTTTCTGTGCAGATTACCCAAGAGAACGGAAGACCCGTGCACTTACAATAACGTGCTTCGGTTGATGTGAATTTGAGAATTTGCGGACCTCTGTGCGAATTAGTGTTAGTTCGCTGTCCTGCCAGCACAGCTGTGTGCAAGTTGACAAACTCTACACACATCGGTACATCCCCAAGAACAATGAATGCGGCCACAATCTCTACGAGCACTGAGGAATCATCAGTCACAAACGTCAGTCAATGTACTGGTCGCTCCCGTTTGCATCCCAGAACTCTGGTGAAAGCAGCACTCGAAGCAGTAATTTTTGCTTATTGCATGTATTCTTCACCCACTCATACAGCAAATACTCAATGAGCTCCTCCTGGCCGCCGGGTACTCTTCTTTTTTTTTTTTTTTTTTTTTTTTTTTTTTTTTTTTTTT